>NC_092563.1:16170593-16458093 GCF_037975245.1 Apostichopus japonicus | reverse complement strand
CTTAATATATGAGAGACATACAGAAAAGCTACAAAAAAAAAGAAGATGTGTGTGTGTGGGGGGAGGGGGGGGGGTACTGTAGGGAGCGGATAATTTGTATCTTTGATTCTTAGTTTCCGCTATATTAATGGTATACGGTTGTTAACAATGTAATGCATAATGTGTTCTACTATTGAGGAAGTACTTCCACTTTTTTTAGTAGCCTAACCATCTCCCCCTCCCCCAAATACAATTAAACAATAATATGAAATGAATAAATGTAAATATCGTTGTATATAAAAGTAACAAAATTGTTGCGACCATTTCGATACTGACGTCAGCTCATAAAACACGTCTGTGCAAAAGAGTTACATATATGGTATCATATATTATGACTGCACTAACTCATTATTAAAACTATTTATTTTCAAACATGAAAAACAGATTAAATAAATAATATAAAAAAACAGAAACTGTAAATATTTAATAATATTTGCTGTCTATTTGTCTAGTACTACATATATGGAATCTTCCCTACCGGGTTCATCAACTCTTTTCCTCGTGAAGAAATTTTCCATTGACCTGTATATGAATAGCGCTGACAAATGTGTCTGTCGGCTCGTCATCCAGGGTCCCATTTGAACACTATATACGTGCGGACTAGCCGCTGGTATACAGTTACACAATCCTTTACCACGGGGCTGTTATCGAGCTCCTAGTGTAGTGGTTCAATTGTGGGTCATCTGTGCGCTATAATATTAGTACACAGACTTATGTATAGTACGGATAATAAACTGTGTGATTATACACGCGTACAAGAAATACCAATATCAAGGGCACATGCTGAGTAATTATTGCTGTTCTGTATAGGTCTATCTAAATGATGCAGTATATCCTTCAGCTCCGTGATATACATTAAAAAAAAACACAACTACCGTGTATAGGGCTATATATATATATATATATATATATATATATATATATATATATATATATATATATATATATATATATATATATATATATATATATATATATATATATCTTAGGTCCCCATGCGAAAATGTGACTGATATTATTAAGAGCTTAGCAAATAAGCATAGCCTACTGTTTGTAACCAATGTGCGTTAGTGTGTATGTGTCACATGGGGAGGGGGGTCTGTCTGCGGGAGGAGGTGACGGCCAGTGTGACTCCGTTTTATAGTTCAATTCAGTTCAATCGCATCATTAAACTCAATTTTCGAACCAGGAGTTCAACAAAGCCGATCATTCAAAAGTTAACTTTTGCAAAGGAGAAAAAAAACTATTCGGTCAAACCATGTCGCAAAGTAGGTATATCTTTTCACATGAAGATGAGATACTACAAACTATGCTGTACATAATAATTCACACGAGGATTCCAGTCACAATGTTAGGAGACTATAATGGCGGCTGATAGTGTATCAGAACTGCATTGAACCGTCGTATCAATCGTATAACGGTCTAATTTTCCATTTCCTCACCTCTGTATCAATAATTCTTTCCTATGAATATAATTGAAATTCAAATAGTTATGAACTGTACGCCGTCCAACTGACTTCATGGAAGGAAATTCAGTCAATCAGTGTTTCTGAAGTAAACATCTATTTCTAGTCCTTTTCCTTATTTTACGTCCAAACTCATCCCAAAAGACTGTTTCTTCCATCTGAACGAACAAGACAATCGGTAATGAAATTTTAACCCGTCAATGTCAAAACTTCAGCGCGTTGTAGAATTTTGCATATTGGCAAGCACTTGTATTATTACACCATCTTATACATGAATATACTTGGAAGAGCTATATAGTCGCGCTGTGAGGTTTCCTTCCTATATAATACTGTATGTGCAGAGGAGACAAGATCATTTTATTCGCGAGTAAATATGAAATTGATCCGTATATTGAAAGCGTGTCTTGAACTGTATGATGTGATGAAATGATTAACAAGAGTCCTATATCATCAAGTGAATAAGGCGGGCGGACCTCCACGTTGGCATGCTCAGTCGGTGGAAACTGGTTAAGTCCGGGAAGGGGGGGGGGGTGTTTTATATACAGCCGGGGAAGAGTTAAGCCACTGCAATAGGGGGTGTAATATCCCCTTTCAACCACATACAGAAAGTCAACAGATTTTATTAGCACCGTAACCTTGTGTTTTACAGCTATTATATAGACCCTAAGTATTTACAGATATTCTGAGGAATGCACTGGTCATTTGACATCTCCACTTTTATTTTTGTTTATGGGGGAGGATCCCCACAAAGTTCCCCTACATGGGGATTGGGCTTCAACTACCCCAGGGCTACACCAATTCTTGATAAAATCCTTCATTCGCCCCTAGCCCTTCCATATATATGATATAAGCACAGCCCGTATACCTAAATCAGTCTGGGGGAGAGGCCTATCTTTGAAACAATGTATACACCACTGGGGAAGGAGTGGGTAGGGATCTTAGGCATATATTGTTTGGCATTATCCTTTGTTTGCTATCGTGACAATGTGTAGCGTATACTATACATAGTGTCTATATTGTCTCATTTTGACCATTCCTTCCCTTACCACTCTCGTACAACATAGATTTCTGTGTATATCCTGTACGTAATATATACATACACATATATATTATATATATATATATGTAAACAATATAAAATTAAAATCCTGGCGAAACTATTTCCTATAAAGAGATTCTCTTCAAGTTGTGTGACAATAAAAGGACCTTGAATTAGATGTCATAGTACGATGGGGAAGGGGAGGAGGATGGGGAGGTGGAAGGGGAGGTGGAAGGGGATTAGGATAGGATAGGCCTGGCTTGGCAATGTTCCTAAAGATATTCCATTTGTATTATGTCATTTAACATATTTTTTTAAAGAATTTCACATGTACAGTATTCACTCAAATTCGCCAAGAAGGAAGGGAGAGAAAAGAAGGAAAAGAATGAGACAGAGAGAAAGAGAGTTCAAATTGTTATATTTTCTTCCCTTTTATTTTCATCTATTTCTCCATTTCGAACAGAACACAGCATTTTGATAATCCACATCATGGCATAGTGTTAAAGTGTGCATCATATCCAATACATAAAGAGTTTATCCTGCAGTAAAACTAATGGACTAAAAATAAGCCCAAAACAAAATTCAAAACTATTAAATGTCTCAAGTTTCTTTCTGGACTCATTATTTCAAACTTTCACTCTTCTCGCCATTACTACCTAGTGAAAGCAAACCATACCTTGCAATCTGCTAGTTCAAAATGTTTTATAGTGTAGAAATTAGTCAATTTTCATTAAAGTTAATGCCAGAGAAAGTACAATATTGAGGTAGTACGGTACTATTAATTTCGCATTTTGCAAAGTATCCAGATAAACTTGCGATCACTGAACAAGAATATGAATCTATCCTCTGGTGAGAGCATAATATCCTTTTTTAACAATTCTTTTCTTATGTTATTGTTCAAAAGTGATTTTCTTTCTTTAAACTGGTTCTGACCATAAAATAATGACTAAATTAAGAAGATCACAAAATTAAGGTAATTAAACAATGTGTATTAACTAATCAATTAATCTGACTGAAAGTTACTTATCCCCCCTCTCTCTACCCCACCCCAGCCATCTGACCTTCACATATCAGTCTACATTACTGTACATCACTTTCAATACATGTGTTACATCTGAACTGATATTGCACAACATTGTGTCATACTTCAAGTACCAAAAAAAAACACACACTCGATTTGATCATTGGAGAAAGACCTTTCATATAAAGTTCACCTGCATGGAAGTTGCATGGAAGTCCTCTGACCAATTTGGCTACTGTCATTAATGCTAGGTGTTTAGTAGTTTCTATGGAGAGATCTTTAAATACTGTACTAGCAGAATGGTAATGATTTACTTTCTCTCTCTGTTCAACCATCTATCAATATAAGTGAGTATCATTATGGATGATATCAACCTTAATATGAGTATCATTATGGATGATATCAACCTTAATATAAGTATCATTATGAATGATATCAACCTTAATATATGAAGGTAAGAACAAGGGATTATTTCATTTTTAAATCAAACTTGAATGGTGAAGCTTGAATCAAATCTTTGTTATTAAAGGGACCATGGCAAGGAAAATATCCCCAGATTAAATACAATATGATTCTTTCAATTATGATCAATCATTTTCCATCCATGGATCCTGATGACAATGAGTGAATATTAAAACCCAAGCCAAAACCCCATAAGTAGTAACATCACCAATTAGGTAGAGGTCAAGAAAATTTGGGATTCCTTTGACCTGAGATGGCAAAGGCAATCTCAGACTTGTTCTGACTGTCCTGATGGCATAAGTCAGAAAATGTTGATGGATACGACCAGCTTTCACTGACACCATTCCCCCACCCCACCCCCCTCTAAAGGCTTCTGTGGCTGATGGACCCCAAATTCTTCTACAGACCTCTATGGGGGGGGGGTCCGCAGACCCTACTGGTAAGTGAGAGGATGCAGACATGAGACAAGTAAATGCTAAGCATTGTGGAAGCTGAATCGAAATGGAAATAATTCTGAACATTGTGGAAGCTAAATTGAAATGGAAATATTCTCAAAAGGAGACTGCAAAAGCAGGTACAAAAAAAAAACTGTATCTGAGTAACTTATGAACAACAAGCTGTGATATTTATGTGAATACTTAGCATATACAACATTTCATATATTTCTTTTTCCTGTTGTTGACAACGACGTATTTACAATGTTACCCTCTTAGGGTTTTTTTTTTACACAAAGGCAGAAAGAGAACAGAGAATTATTACACATGAAACTTGAAGTGACCATATATGCAAATGAATATGGATTATAAATATGTATGAATAGATAAACGACTTTCATGAGTACAGTTGAAACTTCTGAAAAGATCATTAAACAACTTGAATATTGTTACACAGAAGAATAGGATGGAATTGATGTAAAACCAGTATTGGGTTGCCAAACATTTTAAAAGCAGAAACAAAATTGAAATAAGGTTATCATTTCCTGGACTAGTTCCCTAGAGCACACATCAACTGCAATGCGGTATTTCTCAATTCAATCTTTGTGTTGTTTATTAGAGCATTACAAACACTTTTAATTAACAGCATATTGACCTGTCATTAATTGCCATACGCTACACAAATGAAATACGCTGGTGGATGTCTGGATATATGTCACATGCATCATTTTGACCTGTTCCTTTGATTTAATTTATTTCACTGAAATATCTCATTTTGGTGAGATGCACTGTGGGGGAAGTTTGACCACGAGTGATTATACCGTACTGTATAGTCTGTATCGTACACAGCCCACTGTAGGTAGAAGAGGTGCATGCACTGAGACAACGGAATTTCAAACACGTCAATTGCTATATCTAAACATTTCAGTGATGATAAATTGATCACAGAACCAGCCACTCAGACACAATTTAATGGAGCATATTAAGTACACAATAACATACTGTAAAGTAACTGTGCTCAGGCTGTTCAGTAAAAAGTGCATTCAATTTGGGTTGACTTTAGCAGACAAGGCCAACTTTACTCCTGAAAGAACAGGAACACAATTGTTTTTAACAAAAGATGATTGACAATAGATTGAAACTGTTTTTGCAAATGACTCAGGTACCAGTTATTTACTGATATTATCAGTATTTGATGCCAGAACAACAAGCCAAAAAAAAAGAGAGAGAAAAAAACATACATACTGTAAAATATTGATTAATTGATATATCCACTTGACTGAATATTAACCTGGTTTTTGATATTCTTTAATGTTTTCATGAGATTCAGTCAGTAATTCTCATAAAGTGATGACTAAGCCATCCTACTGATGACAAAACAGATCATGAAGTTGGAACCTACTGACAACAATACCTACTGTACCTAAACTGACCTGACTAATAAACTACAACTAAAACTTGCTATTTGTTTTATTCTTTTCATGACGACATGACATCATGGGATTAAAAGCCCTTGGCTCTCTTGGTATACAATTACTGAGGAACAGTTCCTAGTCTAAACAATTTGCTTCCCTCCGGTTTCATCATGTGTAATACATGCTAGACCTAGAACTTTTGCAAAACTCTGAGCCACTTGCTAAGAAATGGACATGTACTTGAATAGTCAACTTGCTAAAACAAAGCTTTATTAACTTATTAACACATCAGTTTTAAATCATTAAACTTAATGTCAACATTGTTAATGCCTTCTGGCAGAAAACTGCAAGTGCATTTTTCCAACAGGCAAATGAATGGCTAAATCTACTTGTATTTTGCCATCAAATAGCCTGAATTCTTAGGCCTGAATACAAAAAAAAAATGATTTCTTTCTCTCACTAAATTGCAACATATTGGACGTATAATATTTGTACAGTAGTACACACTGAGGACATGAGGTAATATAAGGTCCATCACATGGACTGTTAACCCAACAGCACATACTACTGTAGTACTATCGGTACTTGACAGAGATAATGTGCATGATGTCACTTCATGTACTGTACATCCTCATCGTGTAAACTATTTATTTTCTCCATTGTTTTAGTAAAATACTATCACTGGGTTAAAAGGTGGATGGGTGAATGTAAAGGCTGTGATTTAAACCAAAGTAACCTACAGGTTAGCTATACGGTATTGAGCAATATTGCCAGACCTATAAATGTGACATCATCCCTCCACTGAATTATCTTATCTTAGAGAATCAGAGATCTGCGGTTTTAACAAAGGGTCTAAAGTTGCAATTATCAACAGTACAGCTTGCTTTTGATAGTAAAAATCAGCACTAAACCAACAACAGCCCCTTGGAAGTAATTTATCTCCACGACGTGACTGATACAGGTTACAATGCATTGCACTGTAACATCATCTTTACTAGTCTAAGAAATACTGTACAAATAAAGGGCTGTCTCATGATCAAATCCCATAATTAATTTGGGTTAAATTATCACGAAAGACTAAACTTACTCAACTCCTCTCCCTTTGTAGCAAAACAGTAAATTTAAGAAGAAGAATCTAAATCCCAATCATGAGAAGAGGCTGTCCAAATCACTTGGCTTTTACCGTGCTAAGTACAGTAGGTGGTACTGTACTGTACTATTGCACAATGATGCTATGGTTCCTACTGTATGTACTGTAAAACAACTACAGTGCAGCATATGTCTGGACTTGTGTGGAGCCAATTTTACACAGCATTTTGTGATGGGACTCGGATAAATTATTCCCTCGATCTATACTTGGATCCTTGATATCATGGATTCAGACATTTCTAAAATCAAACATGTTCAGATATATTATATGTACTAATAAAAGCCACTTCTGTCTTTTTCTGCATGAAATTAAAAATTTTGTTACATTTCACCGCAGAACAAAATCTTCCTAGCAAGCTGCAATGTACAGTGAATTACACACACATAGGGATATCCACTAGATTAGCCAGCCCATACTGTACATGTAAAGTTGAACTATTGTATTGTACATGTTAATTAACATTAAGTATTTACTGTACATAACAGACACAGTAATGTAGGCTAATGTACAAACACTAAATACAGAAAGACCATGGCAGTCACATTCCACTGTAGTATAAATACAGCCAGCCACTGATAACATTTTTAGATAATATTTTCCAGAGTTAGAGAAGTATGTACAGTAGCTTCAGAAAACCACATTATTCAACACACAAAAATGAAAGAACAGGAAGCCATGATTTCATTTCTGGGAATCTGTGCCAAAGTTGAATCTTACTAGAAGTGTTTTTATCCAGTGTTATTTTCTAGCAAGAAGTTGCCTGACAGACAATCAGTGCTCTGAAAGCATAGCAATAAAGTGGGGTACAGTATTTAAAAGTAAACAATTTTCTGCAGTTTAGCGGCTACAAGATGAGAATTTGTGACACAAATATTATTTTACACTGAAGTCAACCACAAATTACGACTGCACTTTTTACAACTTCACATGGCAGTAGTGCGGTACACAACACTGCTTGTTATGACAATTTATCAGGAAACAAGAGCTCACAACTTAACGTACAGTAGTAAGCACCTTGCAGGCTTGCAATGTGTATCTATAGCATGCAAGTACTGTACATGTGTATACAGAGTTGGTCAATTACCTGACCTACACACATCTTGTCACTGTTGCTGACTTGTTGTTAGGTTCTTATTGTAGTGCGTGTACGCCGCTACAATATTGGCATTACTTGCCAAGTGAACGATGCCTACATGACTGGACGTTGAAACTTGAAAGTTTCATACAGTCTCTGTACATTTGCGGTTTCAGAGGCTAGCTGCGTAGGCAACGTATTCTGAGCCTTTCACGGCACTCACAAGCGTCCTCACTTTGTAGGTACCTACAACCGAGCAACCGAAAAGTTCTTCCTAATCTTCAAGCGCTCCACAAGCACAGGCGCACTACAATAGTACTGCGTATTTGCAGGCAAATGCAGTTGTAGTTACATGAAGCCTTACACAGTAGATAATGATACTAATGTTAGACTCTCTAGTTCAAGATCTGACATCACTGCATCATGTGACCACCTTGTAAAATGTTACGGTATGTACTTCCTCCATTACTAAAAAATTTACTGTTTTACACTGTCTGTGTAAATAAATATTGGCATCTGACAGCCAGTCTCCTGACAGACAGGAATGCAAACACTACACTCGCACATGTACAGTAAATAATGTCTGGCATCGCAACACATACTGTACATTGGCTGCCTGTAGCACCACAGTACAGTAAAATAATGTACAGTTAGTATAACAGAGTATGTAAATATTAAATACTGTAAACAACACCAGTAGTATACAGAAGCATACTGTACACAAGCACCGTTACCGTATAAAAATCACTATTGAATTTAGTTTGTATACAGTGCAAATCTAAACATCATAGCAGTCTTTGTAACTCATTAATTTAGTAGGTATAGTGTATGCTAACACTTCAAGCAATTTACATATTTAAGAACTGTACCTGTACATAAATATCATATTTCTACTGCACTGTTATAGTACAGGTTACTCTCCTATATATATTTGTTCAAAATTCAGTTTTATCTGCCGTACTGTACGTGAATATGTTTACCTTCTATTTTTGGTAATATGAAGCTGCAGCTCATATCATGGGACAATACTATGAGCCATTGGATTGGAATACTGTTTTGTCATTCTTACGGTAGCTGTTTAATATTAACAGTAGGATGCCTGGATATTGGGGCACTATAATGTTTAATGTCCCTTACCATGGAGCTTTATAGCTCCATGCCCTTACTTAACTACTGTAGGGGGGGGGGGGAGTGAGGAGCCCCACAACAAACATGCTGTGAAATAGCCTGCAGGTAATCTGCCAGCCAATTCAAGGACACTTAATAATGAAAACAGTCTGAACACTATTAATAATGTAATACTTACAGGTACAGAACTTCCCTACTCCAACTCTCTACAAATGTTGACATTTTCTTTAACAAATACTGTAACATGTCAATTTCTCCTTTCATCTTCCACAGAGCCTTACTGTTTCTGCTAGATTACCGTACATCCCTCTCCCTGCCTCTCTTTTTCTTTTAATTTTCCATCTTTCTCTAATGTTTAAGTCTTCTTTTAAATGTTAACAAAAATATAAAAATGATAAATAAAATACTGTATACTCCAATAAATACTCATATTTATACATGAACAATTATTTACACTTTGTACAAAAAAATTTCACTGTTTGTTTACAATCGTCCTCCCATCGTACCACAGATAATAAATTGTGTACTGTAGGTAGAACACTTACAACAGAACATAATTAATGTGCAAAGCAGCTCTTCACCTATAGTGGAAACCTGCATGTGACATGAGCACTTAGAAATTCAGCAATCAAAAACAGCTTACAGTGTAGAATGAGTGCTTCTGCACAGTAGTCGTACATGGTTTATGAAATGGACAATATTTACGAGCATCACACAAATTTCCCGCCTGCCAGTTTAAAGGCTTGGCAAGTTTGTGTGCTACAACTGACCTTTTAACAGAAACAGTTTTCATAAATTCATAATCAAAAGCGTTATTAGAGAATTATGGTCAACAACAGGCAAAGGCTTTAGTGACCTTGGAATTTCTATGATTATTAAAAGATCATTTTGTCAACTTTTCAGAGAAGAGTAGGACTACTGTGAGTGACTGAACTCAATTCAGTTAGTATTTTGTACCTATTCTGTTGGTTAATGACGTTTACCTACTGAAAATTACTGGAAATTGTCAGATATACTGTAGGCTCATATTTTCAGTTTCAAAATAAACATTGTGTACAGTATGACGTTTTGCATGTAGATTAAGTTAACTTATATCATACATTGGTAAGTTATCAGTATCACTATGACCCACATAGTGATGGGTTATTTTATTTAGAAATTTGATATTGTTCACTTAAATTGAAGACAATTAAACTTAAATTTAAATAAAGAATAGTGTACTTACACTATAAAAGAGTACAACTTCAAGACTGCAGCATGCAGACCTGTTGTCAAATTCAACTTTCTGATTGGAGATACTTGGAAGACAACCCAAGTGACACAGGTGAAGTTGCTGCAGCGTGAGTGACGAAATTGATGATCTCTGGTTTCTATTACTGCATGCCAGAAAAAAATATCACAGTGACTGTGATGTCGTCTCGATAATGCCGAACAATGTTTGGTGGTAGGCTCACGCTTTCAGCGAGTTTGTCGTAGTCAAATGTGTGACCCACACCGCAAAGTGCATAGCGGATGAGATGGGTCGACACGTTGGTGTCCAGAGGGCGGAGACTGAACCTGCGCTGGGCTAGTGCAGATTGTATCTCTCCCAAGGATAAATGAGCTGCTGGTGTGTAAGGCCCCATCTGGCCCATGGCCTCCCAGTGGGCACCTACCAGTCCCACAGCTTTTTCTGGATCCAAACAATCCCACAGTCCATCAGTGGCAAGAATAAGGAACCCTGTTTTGCCTTCAAGATTGTAGTGTGTGACTTCGGGGGTAGCACTGAGGTAGGGTGGCGTGTAATAATTCCGAGGCAACGGCACGTGGTGCCTGTCCCACCGCTGTAGGATTTCCTTTTGAGTTTCTCCCTTCAATTTAAATCTGGCATCTCCAAATGCTCTCAGGGGAGCCAACTCTCCCAACAAACGTTCCTGTTTGATCACAGTCGTGCCTTCGTTGGCTGGGTGCCCAGACTTGACCCGGTTGAGTTCGTTGCTATTGTAGGCATTGTGGTCGTGTGACAAGACAATGGGAGACCACTGGCCATTGCTCATTTGGACTCCCATCACCGCTCGGCAATCTCCAGCATTGGCGATGAACAAGTCGTTACCCTGCATAAATGCCACGGTTGCACAAGAGCCCGAAAAAGCCGTGCGGGTACATTCCTCGTTGACTGCAATGTCGTTTGACAGTGTCTGTGCCTCCGTCAGCAAATCACTATCAAGGCGTTCAAAGGCTGTTGTCAATGAATCGGATATGCGATCCTCCGACTCAAAGTCCGCAGAGACGTTCTCATGCAAATATTTGACCAGACTCTTGTGATGGACATCTGCGTTAAGGGAAGTAGGAAAATTGCATCCGCCAAGCCATTTCACCAGTTGTGTTTCTCCACTCTCTATCTTCTTGTACACAGAGCTGAGAGTATTGTAGGGCAGAATCTCTGCAGATATGTAGTTGAACAGTCTCTCACTGATGACCTGAGCACAGGTCGGGCCACTGTGACCATCGAACACTCCAAAGAGTAACCCATCTGTAAAACGGCACTGCCCTTCGGACCTTCTGTCCTCGATGGGGCTGTTTGACGCCAACTGGTTGGAACAGTAGCTATTAACCACTCCAGCTCCAGATTTGAATGATACCTTCACTTCATTCCTCTGGAGAATCTCCGTCACAGCATCAGGTGTGAGCTTGGGAATCACTGGGGCTCGGACTGGTTCGTACGGGTTAACTGCAGCCTGACTACTGTAGTTACGGTCATCATTACTGTAACTCCTGGTCACCACGTATAATGGGCAAAGTTTGTTTCTATGAGAATGAGCTAGCACCCTACATGCTTGATGAAATATTTTCATGACTAGTGAATCGACAGTTGAAAATTGCTTTGGTAGGTTGTTCCTCTGATCTGAGAAACTACTATGACAGTAGGTTTGCAGAATGTTAGTGTTACACTGTGAAACTCTAACGTTAATTTAATACAGTATTAACGTTACTTCAACTTAAGTCACTTTGCGTTACCATTCAGCAATAAAGAAAATAGAATAACAATGTAATCGTTGCTCAAATGTAACTTAGAACGCTGACTATAAATATAATATAGACTACTGCCGAAACAAGTTGCGACAGTTAACGATTACCGGAAAGAAACTTCAGGGCCCCGTTCCACAAAGACTTACGCTTGATCTTAAGTTTGATCGATCGTGCGTAAGTCAGCCGATCGAGCGTAAGTTTGATATCAAACTTATCTCCGTTCCACAAAGAAACTTACGCTTGATATCAAGCTTAAGTTTGATCCGATCATGCGTAACTTTAAGTAGTGATCCAGATCAATCGTAAGTATGATACGTTGCTATGGTAAACACTTGTTTTAAATTTGTTATGTTTTTACTGTACACAGTACATGTAGAAGTAATACAATGTGAATTTCATGTACTTTTGCACAAATGGCGTTATTTGTGTATCGGCAAGCTGGTCAACAACGCAATTATCGTCGGATTCTACAAAGAGAGAGAATTTTTAGAGACAGAAGGCAGCCTTTTGAACTTTACAATGATGTTGACATGTACCAAAGATATAGGTTTACTAGGCTAGGCTGTATGACTATAATTAATAGATTAAGGGCCCAGTTAGAACATCCCACCAACAGAAGTAGGGCGCTGTCAGCCAGTTTGCAGGTTTTCATTGCTCTAAGATTTTATGCATCAGGATCGAAAAGTGCCTTAGCAGAGTGTGCCTCTTTACACGGATGCAGCAAGTCATCTGCCTCACGGGCATTGAGGAGGGTTACAAAAGCATTGGTTCAAATCCGGAATGATGAAATTAAGTTCCCAATCACTCCAGCCTCTGTGACCAATGCTCAGAGGGAATTTTTTTTGGTAGCAGGATTTCCGCAGGTTGTGGGTGCAGTAGATGGGACATTGATTGGAATTCACGGTTGTAACTATGGGCCGGATGAGTATGTATTTGTTAGCCGTAAAGGTAGACATGCAATCAATGTACAGCTAATTTGTAGTGCAAAATACAAAATCATCAATGTTGTAGCACGATGGCCAGGCAGTACCCATGACAGTAGGATATTGAGTGAAAGCCTTGTTGGGAGACAGTTTGAGGACCACCAACTTCAAGGGATACTTCTCGGGGACTCTGGTTATCCTCTACAGCCATGGTTGATGACGCCTATTCAGAACCCAACCACACTCGAAGAGACCTCATTCAATAAGTAAGTAAGCTTGTACAAACCAATACATATCGAGGTATGGTATCGTATCATTTCAGCTCATTGGACTATCTAAATTTATACATCACTTTAGATTTGTACAAAAAGCACACACACAAAATCACAAACTCAATATAGTATCAGTTATGACTGTATATTGTAGTTCACCATACGGACAAAACTAGACATAAATTACTTAATAGTGAACAAAGAAATAAACAGCTGTCTTCAAGTTTATAATTATTCTTTAATTGCAGTGCTCAGACAAGGACACGAGCCAAGATTGAGCAAGTCAACGGCCAGCTCAAGAACAAATTTCGATGTCTGCTTGGCGATGGCATGCAAATAGAACCTCAAAGAGCTTGTGATATTATCGTTGCCTGCTGTATCCTCTTTAACATCAGCAAGGACTTGAAAGAGCCACACTTAGACCCCCAGCGTGACCAACAGGTTCAACCAGACCCAGATGAAGCTGGTGCAGCACCTGATAATGTCCATGGGGCAGCTGTCCGGGCAGATATAATTACTAATTTTTTCACCTAAATGATGGTCTTATACCTTCTTCTAACCCTTCCCCTATCCTTTTTTACCCTTGAAAGAGGCAAATTAGTTTTGGCTATACATAGTGTCAGCAAAGAATATGAATGTCATGTCAAACAAACATTTTGCATTTATCAAATACCACTTGCAGTTTTGACATTCTAACATAACAGCTTAAAATCGTATTTTGAATTTAATTTATGTTGACCATCAATTTAGTTTCAGTAGTACACCCAATAGAAATTTAATATCTAAGGCAGATAGTATATAAGCTAAAAATTAGTATCTAAAGTTGACCTACAGTGCTGTTACATAATGGACGGTTCAGAAATGACATTCAACTCAAAGATGGTTGGAAAGGCATTATACAATTCTTGATCATTAATATTATCTACAACTCCCACTCAGATGGTTTGCCTATTAAAATAATAGTTCCTTAGCTTTCTTCACTTGTATATGCAATAAAGCTACTTAGTAAATAAATATATTCCACGTAGAAGAGTACACTATAGTGTAGGCTGTGTAATTATAACAGTGAGACAGTATAACTGGCTTCTTTGGCCTGGAATGAACCTCTTCAGAAATCTTGACCAGTTTAGTTTACTTGATGACATTGTTTATAACAGGAGGATCACTAATTAATGTGACCCAATTTTCTAAAGCCATGGGCAGCTGGCATGAATGAAAGGTCTTGACAACCAGGAGTTTACTAAAGATTGCGACACAATTTTTTAACAGTAATACATAGCACCATTATACTATTAATTATACCTAATTAGACACAAAATAACAGTGAGGAAGGGGTGGGGGAGGGGGTCAAGTATGTATTTAAAGTTACTTTTCAGGACCAAGGGCTGCTGAGATGATTTGAAGTGCCGAAAGAATGCCTTTTTGCACTTCCAAATTCTGTCTGGCTAGCTCAAGCTTTTCCCTCTCAATTTTGATTATTTCCTCTTGTAATGAGGTCTGTATCACTTGGTTATCATAATTTGGGGACAACTGGGGAAGAGGGACAACTGTTGGGGAAAGGGTTGACTGCCTGATTGGTGATGGTGCAGGTGAATCCTGTGAATAGAACAAATGAAAACAATTAATCAATTACAAAATATTCATCAAAGGTACCAAAAACATATTATGTATCATATTAAGTTGGAGTGCTGTAGTTTTCTAGGCTTTCACAATTTGACTTCTGGTGATCACAGATGACCTTTAAAGTTCACCAAAAGCTATAGGCTTCTTGTACTCAAATTTAAATTGGGTATTTTAACATGAATATCATATAAATTGTACCTGTGATGACTCGCTCATAGCAGTCAAAGGGTCTGTCTCTGATGTCCCCAGAGCATTGACACCATCTCTGGCCTGGGGGGCCATTGCCTCTAACACGGCCTCGTAAACAGGGCTGTAGTCAGCTGCTGGCCCTCCACCTAAAATAAAATGATATGAACAATGTTTATCAATTTCCATTTCATTATATGTCAAGAAATCCGTGATGGATGTGATGTGCCAATAATTGCTATTTACCTGTTGCATGTTTTGCTCTTTGATATTTTTTGGCCAGAATCTTGAGATCTGACCATTTTTTCTTTAGCTCAGAGGCACTTCTCTCTGAGGCTCCTCCTGCAACCCTGATGGAATGTGCAGCCTTCTCCCAGTAGCTTTTTTTTCTGTCTTCTACCTGTTGGATATGCATGGAGGTTAAAACACAATTCAGAAAGCCCAACAATATGTCCTTCAGCTACATAAAAGAATTAAAAATCTAAATTTTTATATTGCTTCTGGCATTCATTACAAATTAATTACTATGTTAGTTACAATATCACATAAATTATATATTGCTTTATTTTCCTTTAATATTTTCCTATATATATATTGCTATATTTTCCTAACAGATTTAATTTAAACACATGATTTAATGTTCAATACATATATTTTCTGAATAAATCTTATATCCATTTTGTGCTATGTCAGGATTCTACTTCTCTTTATCTGTTTACATTATGACAGAGCATTAGGTGATATTACAGGCTATGTTTTCAACTTCAAATAGTGTCATTACGCACACACACACACACACGGTACAATTTACATTCCAAACAGATATGCAGTACACAACATATTCTCAAGTCCCACAATTCTGCTGAGTGCATATTTTTGCCGCAAAATGAAAGCATGCATGTGTCTTAAATAGGAAAATCATTCTAAGTCATTTACTCCGACAACATCACACCTTTGATTAATACTCTGTCAATACTAAATGCAAAATGTACTGATTGTATTCAATTTGAAAAAAAAAAGAAACAAAGCTTCAAATTGCAAAGTGTGATGTGCAATTAGGCTTTTAAAAGTCTTACCTTCTGTGAGCAATGTCCAGCTCGACCAAACAATTTTTCCCGATTTTCTTTGACAAACTGGCAAAGAATGATGATTTCATGCTGGGAAAAATTCTTCTTCCTGCATCTTTTTTCTTTTGGGTTAGACTAGGAAAAAATGAAAAAAATTGTTACTGTGAAAATTGTCAAGTTATCATTAACTACTCAAGAACACTGTGCTCAAAACTTAATGAGCCAGCCTTGGTAATACCAGGATAAACCCCATGACCTCTATTTTGAGTTCCAACAGTCAAAGGCTATAGGCAAGCAGCACACACAGCTGCTCATCCCATTGAACAGCTTTAATTGTAATAACTTCTAAAGCCATGTCCCTTGAAATATGAGCACTTAAAACGTGTTTGTATTTTGTAGTAGAGTCCCAGCTCGACTTAGCTACTCTGGCCTTGGCTAAGTGGGCAGATAAAGTTGCTTGCATAGTGTGCACCTAGCAAGGAAGGTCTATAATAACAAAATTAATAATAACAAAACACTGCAGGTAAACAGGGTTTAAACCCCGTTTACCTGCAGTGTTGCCTTTCAAAATGTCGACTTCCGATTTAACAATGCTTTAGGCCTAGACTGAAACAATCCAAAATAAATATTTACATCACTAAGGATGTAAACTACCGGTCAGCTCAAGTTCAGCCAAAAGAAACATAGGGTATACAACTCAGACTTTAGTGTGGGTAGGTTAGGCCCTGTAGACCTAGGCTATTGCTGCTTTTATTTTTGTTTTGTGGACATTAAAAAAAAGTTAGGCTAGCTAGGTGACTTTCACTTTTGTTCAGAATTAAGCCTACATGGGGTGCAAGTGCAATAACTATACCTCTCTTTTTAGTCTGGACTTCATACAGAGTTCCTTTGTACGAAATTGTGACAATTTATCAATATCAGTCAATGATCCCACTGGTAATCATTAGCCGGGTACCATTATAGGCCTAAGTATACTGTATAGTCTTGTAGTACTAAGCCTAAGTCGTCCGTGTAATAATACAGGCGTATACTTATGTAGTTTATCCTTTATACAGTAGTCATTTGCTCATATAAATTTGTGTTACTGCTAGGCCTAAACTTTAGAAAAGACGTAGGCAGGCCTAACGTTGTCCCGGGTATTCCTCTAGGCTCTAGTACATAGCCTACATATAACACTGACTGCCTGTATTAAACTAATTTAACGTACGCAAAGACTACCGAGTTGGCAGATAAAATGCGGTCAACGGACGATCTTTCAATGTTTTTGAGTCGTAACACACAACGAACCAATGCAATCAAATATGGCAAAGGTTATTCTTGTAAAGATTGTGGTTAAATGTTTATTCTGACACATTTATCTGATATTTACTCACCATTTTGATGACATATAATGCGCCGACAGGTTGTTCGCAGTGTCAAAACTTCGGAGACGCAAGTGATTTGAGGTCACGAAAGGTCAAAGTAGCCTCGTCCACTGACCAAATATTAATTAGAATCATGCGTAGCGTAAGTTTGATTTTGTGGAACGCTACTTAACGATCGAACTTACGCTACGATCAATCGCATGAGAATCGAACTTAAGTTTGATCTTAGGATCAAGCGTAAGTTAGTCTTTGTGGAACGGGGCCCTGGTACTATTGGTAATGGTAAGTTCGTGGTCAATCCGCCTCCTCAGCTACATATTCACTGCAGTGCTAAGAAAAAGGGAAATGGTTTTCCTTCCGCGGGATGATCAATTCACTTGATTTCCGAAAATTAAGTACGACACAGACTGAGAAGAGTTAAGCAATGTTCCAGATCAGAAATTATAATTCGAATAACAGATTAATTTGCAAAAAAAAAACAAGTTGGGAATTGGGCAGTGTTACTCTGTTACGAACTTTCAAGTTGCGGTAGGCTAAGTCACTTTAGTCTTTACACTTTACAGATGCGTGCGGCTCAAATATATCAGTGAAGTAAAGGGACGTATTAATTCCACTTGTAATTTATAATACTTCAGTATTTCCTGCTAACGCTCTGCCGTCCTAACAATCCAAAGGAAGGTTAGACAAAGTAGTTGATTTCAGGTCGCACTTGTAACACTAGCAGTAACAGTCTGTAAAAAGTACGACACTGCCGTTCATGCTACACAGTACGCGTTATGTATGTAAATAACATAGCATGCATTGCATTGCACGTGTATATATATACCATACGAATCTAATCTCCGTTGTATACAACTTACAAGTGTGGTTGTTGTTGTCTGACACACCATTCATGCACTGCATGCGTGATGCCAATAAATCGACATGTACTGAATATGCATAACCAGCGCCCTTGCCTTGCCCACTATTCGCACGTTAGACGTTTAATTGAATAGTAAAACCCTCCCAATGCGGGAAATTTAAATTCGTCAAGATTTCGAAAATTGCCGTTTTACCTACACAACACGTCCAAATCGTTTCGTTTCCTTTTTTGTCAAGATAGTACAAAACTGTCAGATTGTTTTACGTTTAGCAATGTGTAAAAGTCGTCAATTTTGACACGTCCGTACTTTTCAGAGTACTGAGAAGTCACAAACAGTTGAGAATTGAAACGACTAAGTTATCAACTTCAATAAACCCGAACAAATATTGGAAATTTTATATCGTTTATGTCTGGAAACTCCATGACATGCGAATCGAGCAAAACGTACAAATCGTATTTATTATTGTGGGTCCCACATGCATCTGCGGTCTATGGACACATCTGAATTTATAATCCAACACGTGAATTGAAATTGTAGCTCTCGTTGTTGCGATGATTGGGAAAGTGTAATTTACAACAACAAATGTTACGTAATCCTTTAGCTTGGTGGGAGGGGCCAGAGGGGAAGTGGAGGGGTCGGAGGGAATATGAATTTGCAGCCTGGTTTGGAAACCATGTGTGACCGGCCAGCGTAAGGCCTACTTACCGTGGTATGCCCTTAGCATATTCGGACACTATATCTTCATTTTTTTTTAGATTTTTGGAAACAGAAATCAAGATGAGCAACCTTGAATAATAATAATAATAATAATAATAATAATAATAATAATAATAATAATAATAGGCCTATGACTATTCACAAGAGTCACTTACACGCTTTTGTCAAAAAAGCTCGTGACTAATTGATACTTACAAATATATTTCACATTAATCACAATAAATACAAAATAGTGGCAAGTTTTGAAATCTCGTGAAAGTCCTGACTTCTCCATCATTATATGTAGTAACATTGAAAGAAAGATTTAATAAGTACTTTACATAATATTCAAGCAAAATCGAACTATTGGAGCCTGTTCCTTGAGTATTATCGAACTTCGAATGATGACCCACCCAACTAGAAAGTCAATACAAAAAGATGTTGTATAAGCGACCGTCTTTGATCAAGCCACTCACAGAGTTTAATCAAACTGATACTTAGCGTCTTCGAAAATAAAGAGAGTAAATTCCTCGAATTTTCAGCATCAGCATGATCAATATCCTGAAATATTTCACGCTGCACCACAAAATGTGTGCGTAATGTCCTGTGATGTGTGCCTCATGGCTCTACGGGTTCTCTACTCATACACTGAAATAAACGCACATCAGCCAAACGGAGATGAAGTTGACGGCGCTATACGAAAACTGCTCGAATAAGTTGTGAGGTGTTCGATAACAACAGTTATGTACATTTACACAAGAGAGGACTTATTTCGCGGTAACTACTTGAAGTATGGAAAATTAAGGAGTCGTCAAAATGTTGCGATCTCTCTGAAGATTAATTACAAAATGCTAAATTTACATGTTAATATCGTTGTAGTATATGGCAACGTAACTGTTTATAATATGTTAGTTGATAAATTTACTGCCCCCTGTACTGCCAATCCCAGATCATGGTGCCTTTTCTAATGTTATAATATTACATTTTACGTGTGTAACGATGTGTTATTCAATTAATTTTGAATTAAGGGTATTATCCAAAGTTAAACAAAGACACAGCTTTGTTCTTGATGATTTGGAATGTAACAATGTGTGATTTAGTTAATGTGCGCGTCAACGTGTGCGTGTGTGAGGGTGTTAAGATTGTGTATGCGTGTGTTGGTTGTGCGTGTTGCTTGGGATGCGCGTGGTGCGTGATTTGTTTGAATGGTGCGGGTTGCGCGTGTTGTCTTTGCGTGTTGCGCATATTGTCTTTAAATAGGGTTGTTTGGAACGGATTGGGAGGCAGTTATTATTTAGAGTTTATAAAGACAAGACGTGTTCTGTTATCTTGGTAAGACTCCGTTGAAGTTTGGCAACAAATACACTTCGACGTACGTTATAACAAATATAACCCCCGTGACTGGACTCATTTATTTCTTTGTTACAACGGGGGTTTGCATCAAGTGCAGTTTACATGAAGTTAGGATGAAGGGTCCCAGCCCACTCTCGAACCAAACTGAAATAAAAACTACAGTATGAAATCAGAGCCGTATATATACGGCTCTGTGTGAAATGTTTCCCCGGAAGAAAGTGAGGGCGGTATAGAAGAACTTAGCATGCATAGACTCCGGATGTGTGAACTGATTAATTCACTTTGGCTTCGGCTTTGAGTACAACGTTTCTGTATGCTGCCGTGTTGGACGAATCTAACCGTAATAGTATAGTTTACTGACTTTGAGATGCACGTTGTCGTTATTACCGACTTTGCAATCCGCGGCCCCTCACAATATTGCAAGGTCGGTTAGAGGGACTCCGTAGTTTTCATTTTCGGGAAAAAGGAAAAATAATTTACATGCATAGATGAAAGTGCCGACCTGTATAAACATGAGAGCTAAGATATTGACATCCTCCTATCGAGATGACGGTTAATCAACTACAACGTAAGATCTAAAACGTATGGCTCAACTGGAATCGGAGATGCC
Source organism: Apostichopus japonicus (assembly GCF_037975245.1). Lineage (NCBI taxonomy): Eukaryota > Metazoa > Echinodermata > Holothuroidea > Aspidochirotida > Stichopodidae > Apostichopus > Apostichopus japonicus. Next base: position 16,436,898 of record NC_092563.1, on the reverse strand, counting down.
AATAATCTATGACGTCATTATCAAACACAGTCTGTTGTCATAAGATGATAAAATTAACATATCTGCCTGATCACGTGACACTCGATTGTCTTTTGGTCCTACACTCATATAGTCACTGTTGAGAACTCGTTAATTCGGCATTTCGGTGAAATAACACTGTATATTGGATTCATCGGTCCAAAATCATTTCAACAATTTTTGGTGAACTTCTGAAATAATTATTTAAGTGGTTAACATTTTGCATACTTCTCCACTGGTCCAAAACGACCAAACAATGAAAAAGCATGTATGAAAATGTCACAAACAGTAGCAAAATGCTCATGAAAAACATAAACACACATGCACAAATTCTTCCATAAAAAAGAAAAAAAATGATGCCCATACACGATTCAGTGTGTTGTATTTTGAGCCCAGACCCTATGCAATGGTATATTATCAATAGTTACATTATTGGTGACTAAGGAAGGTGTGTGTCACAAGCGTTTTCATGTAATATGCCGGTTAAGTGAAGTTAATTGTGTTAGGCTTTATAAGGCAGTTAGTGTCGTAGTTGCTGTCATGGTGGTACAGTAAGTGTACAATGACAACTGGTCATCTTGAACCAGTGAAACCTAGTCATCTATCCTTGTCATTATTTCACTGGCCTGTGGCGGAGGTGCCCGGGCTTTAGTTTGTTTTTTTTACCGCCATACACATACTAGGGTCTTAACAAGACTATGGTCACCGCGGAAAAGGATCATTTAATTGATACGAACGTTGATCAAGGGACAGTGAGACGCGTGGGGGCAAACCACAAAATTAACCCAAAACGTACCGAAAAATGATACCGTATTCCCCTGTCCACATGTCCCCTGCGGTCCCATTCGCTCTTGCTTTCCCTTTGCTCCTTTCTCCTTGCCCCGACCTGTCCCCTCTCCCGCTTCTTGAGCATTCCCCTTGGTCACCTACACTAATTTGGAGGCTATGATTTTTGCGATATCTCTTTTCATATTACGTCACCTGACCAACGGTGTCACTGATCATGGGGAGGGGAAAGGGACTTTTATTACGTTGTGGATCAAACTGAAATTTGAAACATTTCAGCTCGTTGTGGAGATGGACGTGTAACGGATGCGTTACGTATCCCTGGACGTCTTATACAATAAAGTTGCAAACCCAGAGTGCAAACTGCTAGCCGTTAGCTAATAACTTCCCGTGATCACGGAAAGCGAGGCACCTGTTCGAATGTTACGTCGTTTGCAACTTCTTAGATATCGCGTCATTCCGAGGAAATGGCTGGCCAGTGCGCTAGTAACTTGAAAACAGCGCCTGCCTCGCAGGCAAGTCTGAACTTTGTCCTCGACATACCCTGGAACTTCCAACTACGTGTACACAGTTTGTATGTAACGGTCATCGGTTCATCACTAATACTGCATAATACAATAACAAACCAGCTGTAGCCGCCTCCAAACAACGTACTGACTACTGTATAAAGTTAGCACCTGCGAGTTGTGCAAGTTGCTGGTATATATTTCAATGATAGGCGTCGGACGACCGGAGACAAGTAAACATTCTAACGACGGCGTGAAGAAAATGCAGTAATCGCCGTCAATCGGTTAAATTTTTTATTCAAAGGCGCAAGATCAGAAATCTTCGTCGGTTACAATGGCGATGCTTCGAGTCCTAGCTCACTGTTCTAAAACTTGGTCTGAAACTTGTCCTTTGTTGCGGATAAGTTCTGTATCGTCGCTGGGATATAGAGAAAAGTCCACAGCAGCAGCTGAGACTGTATTAGGTACCAAACTACACAGGCTTACGTTATAACGTATTGAACTAAGCAAGTGTTACCCTAGTTACGTTACAGGCCTAGTTTAGTCAGCCAACAGAAACCTATATACAGTATATAAAACAATAACCATGTGATTTATCATGTATGAATTGAACACCATCAGCTAGGATACATCAATCTCTCTCTTTTTGATGAGTTTTCAGAGGAAGTATCTTTCTAAGTATTGTACACATAATTTCTACAATATTGAGGGAGGTGAACAATTAAGTTCTCCGACCCCATTTATCATCACTGCAATGCAGTGATTAATTAAGATTCAAACTGCAAAGCAGTCTTGAAGGCACTGAACTTTGTCTTTTATAGATTATATGGTTTCTGAGTACAAAAGCTGCTCTACCTCTTTGCATGTTGATTGCCATTTGCCCATTTTGCATAGTTATTTGTGATAGGATATCGGATAAATTATTTCTTGCAGTGCAGCTCTGCAATGAACGACGTTATTTGGAACCCCACTTTCTGAATTCAAACACCAGAAAACACCAATATCACAGACTTAACACTTTCTGAATAGGTCAATGGAATATATGGTTCTCGGTGTGGTTCTGAACCGGCAACCAAACACTGGAACTGCTATACTGAGCATGCCTTCACCATACAGACTAGTATAGTAGTGGGATGGCTATATAGCAATTCTAACAAAATACACAAAGCAGTAAATGGACTTTTTCTCTGGTTGGCCAGAATTTACAGACATTTTTTTCTATGTTAATCATGATTATCTTCTTTTGCCATCAGAAAAAATAATAAATTTAACTTATCATGGTAAAGAACTAGAAAAGTGAAACAGTTATTCAATTAAATGCAATTAGTATGAAATAGTTGATCTTGAGACTAAATTGTGGAGTTATGTATAACGGAATATTGTGCTGTAGATATTTACCTAGGCAGAGGATTTTGTGTGTGTAATGGTGAATGATAGTCCAGTGCATTTAGCTGAAACTGCATATAGAAATGTGGCCACACTGTAATGCAAGAACTTTCTTGTAAATTATCTAGATATGTATGCTTTTGAAATAGTGTTTCATGTGGTCTAGGCTGTCATATGTTATCAATGATTGTCACAGGGTTACCAATATATTAATAGGCAAGTTATTTTTTGAGTAAATGTTGGATCTGGCAGATCAGTCGAGCGGGGATTTGGCCGTCAAAACTTCTGATAAAACCGTATAAGCTGATCATTAATCATCGCCAGTTAAGTATGATGGCAGTTTTAGATTAATGCTATAGAGTAACAGGAGTAGACACACTGTGTCTGCCCGGATTGAACTGAGCGAATTGGCAACTTGTTGAATATTCGCTGCAGTCATCCGAGATGCCTTTATTTGAGATGTAGAATTCCTAAACTTCTGTATTATCCTCCACTCAACAATCTCCTTGGCCAACATCCATTAGTTAGGGCATTCAGTGGAAGTAACATTCCATCCAACCCTTTTCTGTTTTCAAACAGCATCCCCAAATGACCTTTTAATGACCTTTCATCTAGGCCTACTCATTGCACTGACCAACAATGCGCTATGTGTCAATCTGGTGCAGATCCCATGGAAAGTAGTACTCTTGCTGTAAAAATTTGACCATCAAATGAATCCTAGTTGAAAGTTGGCCTATGGTCCGGAAAACCCGAAGTGACCAACTACTCTGCAGTAGTTAAAAACAAATTTAGTCGTGACATGTGCTCCTCTGTAGGGGAGATTGCATTGTTTTCTGTGCAATCTGTGGGACTAAGTTACTAACTGTGGGATTTTGTGGTACCACCATTTGTGAGTTAATTAACTTCATACCTTATTGCTATTGTTGATAGCCCTAATTATGGCCAAATAATAGTGAGCTGCAATATTTGGGCAGTATTTGTAACTTTCTCTTTTAACTCTTTTAACAGCCATCCAATCGATCGTGGAAGGATAGTAAATTTTTCTGATATCCAAATATTTCATCAAGATTGTTGGATGTGAGAATACTTTAAACTATCCCTCCGGAAAAAAATTGCAAACGAATATCAAAATGTTCTAAGGACAAAACACTCAAATTCCTTAGGACGTCACCCCTGAATGAAGTCCATGGTGTGTTTATTCTTTCCTATTTCGACAGATAATGGAGTTCCAAAGATGCCACCATGTGATTTTCAACCAGAGGCTTTGAAAGTAAGTTCATAAAAATCTCAGAACCAGAACTGTTTGATTGTCTAGTCTAGATTCCAATAAATGATTGCAGAAGGAATTGTTATTTAATTTTGGATAGATGTGACATCTAAAGTCCATTGTGAGTCCTGGATTGAAAAAAAAAAAGGCCTCAGAACTTCAAGATTTTACTGTAAAAAAATCTTAGTTATTGGTTATTTGCATTTCTGTTTTCATCATTAACTCTGCCCATCAGTGTTTGGAAAACTGGAGTTGGAGTCAAAGAAAATTTGCAGCCGACTCTTTTGCACGCCAGTTTGAAACCATAGATTTCATAATGAATACACTAGTGTGTACTTACCTTACATACAAGAGCGATTACAATCAAATATGGCAATCTTGGAAGAATTAGTGCTGGTACAGTAAATTATGTTGAAGAAAAAAAAAATTACCATATCTTTATACCATATTGTATTACCTAAATATCTCTCAGGAATTAACAGGGAACTGCTATTTAGTGGCTCACTGGTAATAACAGACCTGTTTTCTTTACTTGCAGTACAGATAGTACTTACTATATTTAAGCATTACCATAACTACATCACATGACTTCATACTTAAATAGAGTGCTGAATTTGTAATGTTTCTCATTGCTTTCTTTGGGGTATGTAGTATTGGAAAACATTGTTGCTACAATTATATAGTACTGGCCCTTGAAGTCAGTCACAATACTGGCGTTGCTATGACAATTAGAATCTATAGAAGAAGGAAAAATCACTAAAGCAAATGGGGCTAAACCGAAAGACAGACTTGTCCTAAAATATGACCCCAAATTTTTAAGAAAGGTTGGAAACTTTTGTTTCAAGTAGTAGATTTCATTAAAAATTGGAATTGATCAGACACAGTAGAAATCATCCTAGGCTAAATTTTGTATCAAGTGAATAATTAATTTGTGAGTAATTAATGAATTTGATTTGATGCACAACATTAGCGTTGATATTGTTTGACAGTGCACGTTTTTTGATAAAATTGAGCAAATTGTAAACTTTCTCCAAAAATGTTTCAACTTTTTCTTTACTAGTATCGATATGCAACTTGACTTTAAAGGTTAGTCCTACATTTGTTAAGTTGGATTTACTGTAAAGCATCATTGATATGTTGAGCAAACCTTTTTTTAAGTTTTCAGCTTCTTAAAAGGCCTTTGTGTGCAATGGTGCCAGTGCACATCTGTTCTCATACTTCAGTGCTTGCTGTTATATCTGGCCTGTTAGATCTATATAAAGTGTCAGAAAATATCTCAAATCTCAATGGTACCAAACATACCTCTCTGTTATTCACACAACCGTTAAAATTCTTCTTGTTTTATTCCACGCAATCAACAGGGTCCTTCAATAGAGGAGGTCCAGAAGATTAGGCAAGAGAATCTCTCGAAGGGGCTCATGACATATTACAAATCCCCCGTTTACGTCCATCAGGGGCACATGCAGTGGCTGTTTGACAACGAGGGCAGGCGATACCTGGACATGTTTGCGGGGATAGTCACAGTCAGTGTCGGTCATTGCCATCCGTAAGTATTACTGGTCATAAGGATTTGAATGTCCATAGGAAAACAACAAGGAATGTGACCAACATGCACACTGTATTATCAACAACAACAAATAAATTTTTAAAATTCAAATAATATCATAAATATTTGTTGTTGTTGATAATATTGACTAATGATCATAATCATGTATATGTTATTATGAATTGTACATTGGACCTTGATGGAATGATAATAAAATATGTAAGATAAAAAAAAAAACATGCACACTGTAATGTAGGAGAGATGTGCAGGTTTAGTGAGTAGAACACCAGCTTTGGAAGAGGGGGGAGGGGGGAAGAAAATACAAAACCAAGTTTATTTCTTAAAAAGTCTTAAAAATTGGATCCATCATATTGAAAAGATTGATTACCTTTGTTATGGTAAGTTACTATCAGAGATGTCACTTTTTTTGGGGGGGGGGGGGGGGAAACCATATAGTGGTATCATTTAACTAGCTGTTTGATCACTCAGATGAATTTTCTTCCAATAATATTCCATAATTAATGTACACCGTATGGCTAGTGTAAGGTTCATCTCACCTGTATTTAGTTACACTGTCATTATCAGTAAACAATAATTTTCATAATCGTCTCTGGTCTGTTTCACAACCAAAGTTATCTTACTTTGAATCTGAAAATTCAAGTGATCCATATTTTCCAAAGGATCAGTATCCTGCAAAAATTAATATTGAAAATTTAGGGCTGCACCCAATATGTTGAGACTGGCATCTCATTTCTGCTGACTTGCTCGTGTAACTTGTGTATTAATAATTTCTGCCATATTTGTTTGTTCATCTCGTCATATTGACACCTGTAACTCCCTAGATATTTGCTTCAATTTATGATGTGTACGGGAAAAATGGTTTTGTTCGTAGGCATGTATATTCATGAAAAGTAGTTCAAACTTTAATATTGCAGGAAGGTCAACAATGCTCTCCAAGATCAAATGAACCGTCTCTGGCACACGACCAACATTTACTTGCATCCAAAGATCCACGAATATGCTGAAAAACTAACGGCCAAGATGCCAGGCAATTTGAAGGTAACGTGTGGCAACATGCAGTTTACTTCTCTCCTTTCTTAATACACTTACCCTGGTTAGAACTACACAAATTTTTTTTTTTTTTACACAATTTACCGTATTCCTGACCTTGTAACCTGAATCGGTAACGTTTCCAAATCTACCATTGGTATGTGTAGCTGTGTGTTCTCCCTAGAATTTTTTGAATCAGAGAAAATCCACAACCACTTGGTTTCTTTATTTTGAGAATATTCTCTCACTTAAGTTTCATCATCACCAGGTATGTTAAATCTCTCAAAAACACCAAAACCGGTCAATTTGACGAAACTGTGGTACGGTAATAATGAAATGTTACGACCCTACTCGGACAGTCGGGCAGTGTGTGTGTGCTTCAGGCTTCGACCGGTCAAGATTAAATCATGTCATAAAATTGAACATGTGTATCACTAGAACCCCCATAACAACGGTCAGCAATCACAGGAAGGTCATCTTAAATGTGACCCTATATGAGCCCCAGTCTTAAAATGAAAGTAGTCGTTGTGTATGCATATCAGTCATTTGATGTTTGGCAGTCAGTTGTAAGACTATGTGTGCGGGGTTTTCACAACTAACGCGAAAACTTGGTCTCGACGGTCCAGTTTAGTCTGGTCGTGATCAGTTGAGCAGTGTGGGGCGGGCTTTATTCTGTGAACAAGGCTGGAAATATTTCACTCACAATTTTGATACTCCCTATAATCTGCTCTGTGTGGTTCCATATCTCCAGGTTATTACTGAGTTATTAACAATGTATTTCCGAAACACTTTTGAAATTCATCCCGTAATTCGATCATTTTCCAATTGCTCTTGTGATGAACTAAATTCATGCATGTACTGGGAAGCTTTGTCAGTTTAGACTCAGTGTTTAGACCTTTTTTTGAAAAAGGAACATTCCTCTTAGATTTAAACATTTGAGCATTTAATGACAAAAGTCAACAGTTTAGAAGTTGCTTATAATGTATTGTCTTCAGTGGAAACAGTGCAGTTCAACAGTTGCAAATTCAACGGAGTTTGCGTATGTTATATTTTGTTTTACAGAGAGTCAGATACAGGTCATAGAGGTCAAAAGCCTCTTTGAAATATTTGATCCTATCAAGCAAATTCTATCATCAGTTTGCTCTCGCTTTGTGTAGTGTATGTTTGAACAGCAATTTCTCAGGGACAATGACGTACCAAACTTACAAAAGCCGAAGAGATGTTGAATTTATTTCTGGAATTTCTGCTGGTTGTCTGCTTTAATTTAAGTTTTCTGTAGGTTTTGTCACAAACTTATAAATTTTAAATTATGTAATATATCAGTACACTTTATTGGAATATAAGAAGTTCACCTGTTGCCTTCAAAAGAATATGTTTGATGATCATAATTATCTTGGAGTGTAATGTTTTATTTTTGCGTTTTGTTGAAGGTTTTGACATAGTTTGATAATAAGTTCCCCATATCAGTGCAATTTTAATAGCACTAGTATAGTCACGGTTTTATAGCAAATATTAAATGACAAAGCAAAGATCTGATTTGCTGCTTCCATATGTCTTTAATATCATATGATGAAACAGTGTCTGTGCTACAAGATTATTACAACAAATGAGAATTTATGATAATTCACTCAGAAAATATTTCTGTAAGAGAAATTAAATTATTTACTGGCTATGTTAGTTTGATCAATTTACATTCTTCTTTATGAGAATGATTATTGGTAGGTTTGGTAAAATTGCAAAAGCTGCTTTGAATTTGATTTTTTTTCTTTCTTTTTATACATATTTTTCACATTTGCAGGTCTGTCTCTTTGTCAATAGTGGTTCAGAGGCTAACGATCTTGCTCTTCACCTGGCTAGACTTCACACCGGTTGTTTTGATGTCGTTTCTCTAAGGTAATTTTAATAACTATTCATATGTTTGTGGAGAAGCAAACCAAGAGCAAAAATAAAACATGTAAACAACACACTCACAAAAACCTAAGATAAAATGTCAAAAGGTTCACAATTGTTATGAGGAGTTTCCAATGATCTTAAAGGACTAAGTAAAAGCAAAAGGGATCACTTTCTCTGTACCATCTTGTTACTTGAACTTTGTTGTCATAGTGCCAAAATGTTGCTATCAAATTTCTGCCTTTATATGTGAAATCGCCAGCCAGGTTTGTTTTATCAGCGAAATATTCATTTTGAATCTTTTATGCAATTTACTGAATTTACCATCCAACACAGACTCAGTGAAAAGTAGTTTACAAGAGTAATGACAGAAAAGTCAGTCTCTGTGCTCTGCCACCCAAAGTGTATGAAGTCACGGAAGGTTGTCTGAGAAAAACTTTGGTTTCTGTTTTAAATTATTAAGTGTGATATATCTATCCCAGATTATCTTGTGAATTTACATTTCAAAATAGGTTATGCTCTCCTCATGTTAAACCTTAAATGATTTATTTTGCCAAAATATATATATTTTGGCTTTATTTTAACATAAATGTGTAGGACACAAGTCCCTTATATTATAAGACCTTTTTTTTTTCGTTTAAGAAATGCCTACCACGGCATGAGCCCATACCTGATGGGCCTAACGGCATTGTCAACATGGCATTATCAGGTTCCGAGGGGGTTTGGAATGCACAACACAATGAATCCTGACGTTTACAGAGGACCCTGGGGTGGCAAACATTGCAGGGATTCTATAGTGCAGGTATGTACTAAGTTTCTGCAGTTATCCCCAACCAACGTTTTGCTTTCATATTTGGTTCAGTTTCTTCTTCACAGATTTATATTGTAATCCAATAACAATGGAGTGCCAAACAAATGTTTATTGTCCCGCTAAACATTCCTGCTTGGGTGGAGATCAAGGGGAAGGGGTCGACCACCATTTTTGTTAGTAGTGAGGTGACAAGATCTTACCCTCATCCTGGGACATGGGTCAAAGGGGACGGGATTTCCCTCCCCTTTGAGAAATGTTGATACAATGGAAGGTGATATGATGCACAATGGTCCTATCTCTCCAACTTTTGGAACAAGGGACATATTTTGCCTTACTCTAGAGATCAAACATGATGCTAACCAACTCGAAAATCCTATGTGATTCCTTAAGCCGGATCTCGAAAGAGATACTTTGAACAGACTTTATGTTAATGAAATGGAGGTAAACGACAAAGGCAAATGAATATATATAAATGAAAATCGTAATGAGTTGGAAAATCAAGAGTGAAAAAATTTTCAGCCTCCACTGGGATTCGAACCCGGGCCTCCCGCTATATATATATATATACTGTATACTAGACCCCCCCCCTCACCTTACCAAGTAAACTTTTGTACTTGATAAGCTATATCTTAACAGTACTTTCTCTCTTCCTCTCCCAGACAAACCGAGACTGCGACTGTCAGGTGGGCCAGTGTCAAGCCAAAGATATGTACGTCGATCAGTTCAAAGATGTACTCATTCATTCCATACCCAAAAGAATGGCTGGATTTTTTGCTGAAAGCATCCAGGTATAAAAAAAAATTTGATATTATGATTATTAACATCTCAAATTGTGAAATATATTTCTTGCAAATATAGGATGCATTTGCAACTTTGACAACAAGTTTATTGTTATATGAGAGAGATCAAAGTTTTATTTGTCAACAATTTAACAGTTTTGTAAACAGATGGTTGGTCTTTGCTAGATTTCAAAGTTGGACTTGAAATCCTCTTACACATCGTACACGCCTGAATCGGATGGTCAGAACGAGCAAGAAAGTAGTTTGGAAGACCCTTTCGATAATTTTAGCAATGTTATTGTTAAATATCTTTCTTCTCAGGGTGTAGGTGGCTCAGTGCAGTACCCCAGAGGGTTTCTGAAGGAAGCATATGAAATGGTGCGAGCCCGGGGAGGGGTATGCATTGCTGATGAGGTGCAGACTGGATTTGGCCGACTGGGTAGCCACTATTGGGGATTCGAGACTCATGATGTAATGCCAGACATGGGTAAGAGTATTCAAAATTTGTGAAATGTTATTTTGTGTATATTGGTTTCGTTTATTATGCTGTCCAAAACTCTGACTTCTCTATAAAGTAAGTTAACATAATGTGTTGACTGGTACTACAGGTTTGTCAGATATGGAATTGTCCAAATTTGTAATTCTTGTAGGTAGTAAAAAAAAAATTTTTTAAATGTAATAAAATATTTAAAAAAAAGTACTAAAAAAAAAATATAAAAAAATTAAGATGCATGGTTCATGCAAAAATCAAACTCTAATTATACCCTGGTTTGTTTAAGAAGCTAAGCCTATTATCTGTTTGGCCAAAAAGGACCAAAGTCTACAGTTCAAACCTGGCACACTGAAAATGTTTTATTCTTTGATATATTAAAGTCATATATAATATAACTTCAGGAATCCCCCCTCCCCCCCAAAAAAAAATGGTGTGCAGGTTTCACTCGCATACAATATCATCAGATGGTAGCGCTAACGACCCAAAACAAGTCCCACGTGTTTATTTTATTTTGTCTTTAATAATCTCTTCACCAGTTGTCCTTGCGAAGGGTATGGGGAACGGTTTCCCTCTGGGAGCTGTCGTTACCACTCCTGGTAAGTGTACAAACCCTGCTTTGGATGTTTTCACGATCAAGTTCATGATCAAGCTACAAGGGTTTCTAAATGAAAAATAGTATGAGAAATGTAAGCACAAACTCTTTCTTTTATTTGAAAAGTTATGGCAGAATGTCCTATCAATTATCAATTATACAAATAGAATTTTGGGTTCCATTAAAGATATACAGGGCTCATTTTTACCACAATGTTTGCCTTCATATTTAGTTGTCCGAAGGATTTTTTGGTTGTCCAATGAAAGCACCAAAAAGTACTACTAGAGTTGCCTGACGTGGTACATCGCACACGCCGTGTGCACTAAAGTTACTAAATATATGCCCAGGGACTGTTATGTTAGTGGCGTACGTCTTGCAATTTTCCAACACTAGGATTGTTAAAATTGTGACCTTGCGCAAGAGTCGTACGTATGTAATACTAAAATGTGTCGATTTAGCCTTGTTGGTGAGTACCGTAAAGTTAGGCTACACAGACCTAGTCTATCGGCCTGAGGCTTAAGTCTTAATCTTAGTGATTAGTCTTATAGAGTTCAATTTTGGACAGAACTGTAGTGTACAGCTTTGTTACGAATGCAGGATTCTGCATCTGGGACGCAATCTTTTAGCCAGGGACGCAAAATTGCTTCCGTCCGGCAAACATTTTAGGGCAAACAAACCCCAAGTACACACACTCATAGCTGGGCCTATGAAAAACATAACAATTTTTTGAATGAATATCTTTTCTTTCTTTACAGAAAACCACAACTTCTTTTCAAAAGAACCAAAATTTCAATCCTCTGTACAGATGATTGAATCTGTTTGAAAACAAATAAATCATAAAAATCGACTGCAAGTACAGAGTTAACAAACATTTCCATTACAGAGATTTTTATGCTAAAATGAGTCAATGGTGGTTTTCAAATTTTCCTGTGATTTGATTGGCTAATAGCCCTTACCATTGTCTGCAAACAATCTTGCATCTATAGTGCTCAATGAACACAAAGGATGTTGTTTACATGCAACTACGGTAACTATGATAAATAGTGTACTACAAACTTCCCTCTTTAGAATTTGACAATTTTGTTGTTGTATGCTAGTTACAGCTTTCATCATTTGATTTTTTTGTGCACATTATAGATATATCACTATAGGCTTCCGTTGCGCAGAAGTCAATGTTTTGTCAGGGGTCATTATAACTAAGTATTGTGCGTTCCTGTAGAGGTATTCTAAAGTGCACGTTTTTCATGGAGGACTGTAGGGACAGTTTTTTTGAGCGAACGCAAACATTGTTAACACGTTTTTAACTTTTAAAATCCTGGTTACAATACTGAGTGTAGAGTTGTAGACATTTCATGTGGTGTATGACACATTATTAATCATGTTGGGTTGCGGGAACTACAGGAATTCTCTGGAGTGAAAAATGAGTTCTGTAATCGTTTCTGATCATTTCCAGAGACAGAGGGTAAGCCCAGGGTATACAGCATGTACATTGCAGCAACATTAATGAACAATGCGGTATGCCCACATGCACAGTAAAGCACTGCATACACGTTGTACTCCAGCTACATTCTGTACCAATTTTCTACTCCTTGGTATGCATGACGACATGAACATTCATGGTATATTATTAACTTCACATCCCCTGAAGCTAGGTATAGTTGACACCCCTACCCAATCAAAGGTCAAAGTAATAAAATTAAAAGTAAAGCAAAACGACATATCTTCTTCTCAGTGTATAGGTTAGACATGTACACTTGTTTGCTTCAAGTTCACTTTATGGTACAGAGTGAGGCAATCAATCAATACATAATACATATAAAATATTTGACATGGATACATTTTTCATCAGTCGACGATACGTTTGAAAAAACTTGGACTTGTAAGCCAATGTGTTTTTGAGCAAATCTAATAGCCCTAAACCAATCACAACACTGCCACGATTTTTAAGGCTTGTTCTATATGTATAAAGATTTTTGTTATGTTTACGTTCGTTACCATAGAAATCGGTCACAGCTTGGCTCAGGCATTACACTTCAACACCTATGGAGGTAATCCAATGTCCTGTGCTGTGGGCAGTGCTGTGCTTGATGTAAGTTGTTTGGGCAATTTCATTTCTTTTTCTTTTGATCAACTGTTGAATCAACTCTGTTGAATCAATTCTGTTGAATCAATTCTGTTGAATCAATTCTGTTGATCAAATATTAGTTTTGTTTTATATATTGTATATTTAGGAAAACAGAATGTGAAATTTTTTACCCGATAATATCCGTACAATATATCACCCTAAGTACAGAAAAGATAAACTAAAATGTAACAAGCTGTCATTCTTTAGGGGAGAAGTTAAGCAGAAATTTATGCTTTTAATGCTATACATGTTGAGTTCTGATGGATAAGAAGGGGATTAATGAAAACATGCAGAGTATTCCGAAAAGTTATCCAATATAATATTTACTATGTAATACTGTGATTCTTTATCATGTTAAATGGTTTGAACATGTCTTTTATACATTTGGAGTCAGGTAGGTTGTCCTGGGGGCACGGGTCGAGGGAGGGGGAGGCTGATAGGCATAGGAATTTCTCTTTCTACATGTTAAAGTACTTTTAAGTGAAACTTGGCAAGGCAGACATCAATCATGTCCACCTCATACTCTGGGATATTCTGTTATTATTATGATCATTATTATTAAAATTATTATTATTATTATTATCATTATTTTTATTATTTTTATTATTTTTATTATTATTAATATTGCTATTATTATATGTATTATGATAATTATTATTATTATTATTATGATTATTATTATTATGATTATTCAGTCACAAATCCAAATTTGTTTCTAACATTTCTGAGTAACAATGCTTATTCTTCACATAACTTTATCCCCAAATTATGCACAATCTTGGGTAACATGTATACCGTTTTGCTATGATTGCACACCTGTACTGCAGAAACAAGATTCAGCTTACTAACACCGCTGCTTCGCCACTCCAGCATCCTCCTTCAACCTGATGGTGAAGAGGTAGCGTAGGAGTCAGGTACAGGCAGCATCGGAGCTGGTCATGTAGGGGAACCAGTGGTACTGTGTCTGTACATCCCTCTCTACCGACTCACATTTTAAGATCACCACTTCTGAATTCATGCCTGGAGAATATGCCAGTTTAATATACCATGAATTGTCTCTTTAAATTGTTACTTTAGGCATGCGTCCTTAGCAACCATCGGTGGCAGTATATGGAAGAGTAATTAGCAGAGTGGATAGAATAAGAATATAATTGAAAGATAGTTTATATGGATATTTTTGCCTATTCTACAAATTTCATGTGACCAGGTCATCGAAGAAGATGGATTACAACAGAACAGTGAGGAGGTTGGCACCCACATGCTGCAGGAATTTGCCAAGATGAGAGACGAGTTTGAGTTCATCGGAGATGTCCGAGGGAAGGGACTGATGCTCGGGGTGGAAATGGTCACAGATAAGGTATATTTGGCTCATTTTTGCCTTAGCATTATGAAGAAGCTGTTATAATGATTAAGAACAATATTTCATTATTGTAAATTATGAACTCATACATTCTATAATTCTTGATCTGTGTCGGAGGTCCCATAGACCTGTGTGACTGCATTCCAATACTCATGTCGGAGTCATTCCAAAGAGAGAAAATTTATTCTTTATGCCATACTGTGCAGAATCCTGGATGTGTTTAGCTTTTCCTTCATTGATAAATTCCTTCCACAGTTTAGGAACTAAAAGGTGTAAAGTGAATTCATATCAAGCCTAATTGTTCTCTGTAATGACCTCTCACTTCTGAGTGTTTGTCTCTCAAGGGGTTTCTTTCCAAATTGAGTACTGAGAAATTTATTGGATATCCTGGGGTGCTAAGCTAAAGTGATGTTACCATAGTTACCATAGTGACTGAGAGCCAATTATAAACCTGATTTAAAATCCAGTAAGCCAATCAGGGTGAAAGATGACTGAAAATATTTTGATTTTGTAAAATATTGACAATACGAATCAATAGACAGCAATTTCAGAGACATTTGTGAGAAATGTCAGTGTAACAGAAATTTGTTTTTTTCATCGCTTAAACAGGAATCTAGGACACCTCTTCCGGGACCTGATATGCTGGACATTTGGGAAGACACCAAGCAAATGGGAGTTCTCTTTGGTAAAGGAGGCCTTCATGGAAATGTGAGTGTAAACTCATGAGAAAAATTGTCCTTTTTAAAGTTATAGGCTGCTAATTTATTTATGTAATGGAGGGAGTAAATAGTTTGCACTCTGGGCTGTTTGAATTAATAAAACTGTAGAAGTAAGATCTATAGAAGAAACTGTTTATTTACTGCAAAAAGTTTGTAGGAAAAAGTTCAAAATCTAGCAGGCCTGGTGTTATAATAAAAGGGAAGATAATGAAATATTGCAGCTTCTTGCTTAATGTTTTAATGAAGGACGACATTCAGTGGATGAGAAAATAAACAACATTGAGAATATATGCAAATTAACCTGTTCAAGTACCTTCTCGTATTTGCAAGATATCTCAACACATGAGTCCACGCAATAAGGTGAATGACGAGTGATTCTGTTATCTCACCTCTACTTTATATCATAATACAGCTATAGTTGCATTCTTTAATGTCTCATGTCTTCCTTCGGTCAAATCTAATCCTTTATTTATTAATTATTCATAATCAAATTAAATGATAATTCAACTCAATAACAAGAAATCTGTTTATACCTTTGATGGCTATTGTAGATCCCACTATAACTAATAAGCACTCCCCTTCCCACCCCCACTCCCCCTTCCCACCCCACTCCCCCGTCCAATGCATAGGCTTGAACTACTGGTAATATTGACTCCACCTTTGTCTTTCAGGTTTTTAGAATCAAACCGCCGATGTGCATCACCAAAGAAGATGCCACCTTTGCTCTTGCAGTGTTTCGGGAAGCTCTCATGCGATATCAAGCCAGAAAGTAGGAAGCCAACATCAACTATTTGGCATTCTATGTGCTACCAAATCATTTTTCATTCCAAAACTGCCATCATGTTACTTTTTTTCCCTTTTATATAATGTAACACTGGTGCCTTAATAGTATGATTTCCAATGAATATTTGTATTTTGAATTTATAGTTTCATTCCAAAGTTACTATCATAAAATAATAGCTTCCTGTTGCTAAATAGAATACATTTTATTTCTCATTTCAGTTGAAAGATTATTTTTTATCACCAACAAATATTAACAATGCATAACTAAGTCTTGAATGTATTTTGTTGTGTTTGATATTTACATAAAGTTTTCTATCATTTAATAAATACTAGTTATTATATTGAGCATATATATGTGGTACTCCTTTAATATAGTGTCTAGTCCCCTCATTTCTGTATTTATCAATGCGTCAGTGTATGTGCATTAAAGGGTGTGAAGACTCTCGCACAAAGAAACGTCTCATGCCGGTAATCTGACCTAGTTTCGAATGAGGTGTAAAAGAAGTGTTAGACACCACCATCGATCCCAGAAAATACACATAAAGCTTGCTACCGCCAGTAATTAGACACTAGTGTACAGTCAATACATACAGCTACGGTCAATACCCACAGCACAGTGTACATAGCAGCGTGGACATCTCAGGTCTAGATAATAGATAACAAGGTATCACGTTTCATTGCTGTCTACACAAAGAAAACGTCACTTGCAAGCAACAGAAAGTTAACTTTTTCAGATGGCCGCACGCGGTTTGGGGCGAGTCTTCAATGCCTTTAAAGGATCTCGGTATGAAAACTGGCAGAGACAAGTCTCTCCTGAAACTGTTCGTAGTCTTTGTTCTGTGATGGGCTGATTCACACATAGATGTGGAAAATTCTTGTAATGTTTTTAAACAAAATTTGATTTGCTGTGGTTCTTCAATGATTTTGAAGGAAAACAGCTGGGGTGGGGGGAGGGGGGGTGCAGTGATGTTAAATTCAGTATTTACAGTCCTGGCTCTATGTTAGTTGTATTCATAGTGAATCCAAAACTAACTAGAATTTATGACAATGACTTTCCAACTTTGTTCACATGGGAATATATTATTGTTATTTTAAACAGCATTTTACTTGGCTTTGAATGAAGATATAAAGGTATGCTGTATTGGCCCCAAATATGCTAGATATTCAAATATGGTCACCTTTGGTCAAAATTCGAAAACTGTGTTTATTACAACCTTGAGGAAATTTTCCTCACTGGTACATTCAGTCATCTTGTGTGTACTTTAAAAAATGTCTGAAAACAATTTGGAGAGTAAAGACCTCCAGGAAAGTACTTTTTGAAACTTCTAGCAATAATAGCGTGCTATAATTTGGGACCTATACTGACTAACTTCAAAGTGACACCCGTTACTCTAAAATTTATTCTAGTTCATCACCACAGCAAAGTTCCGAGGCCCTTCCTCTCAAAATTGACTGGGGATTAGTATATTTGGCATAAACACTTTACTAACTATCTTTCTCGGTTACTATTATCTTCATTTTATTGAGATTTTCAGCACTGCCTATTTCGTTCTCAACGTAAATAGTAGCACAAGATTGTGATGGAGCACTATGAGGTTTCTAATTAGCTTTAATTAGCTTCTCATTAGCTTTAAAATCCAGGAAGAACAGAAAATGGTAATAGCATCAATATATCACTTATGTTTTTTATTTATTTTTATTGTAATATAAACAATTTATTTTCATGGTATTTCTTGTTAGTAATGTTATTAAATTGAAAACAAAGTAAACAGTACTATTTTTAGACTTAACAAAGTGATTATATGGTACTGTGAAAAATTGCATATAAATTAAACACAAAATGGTTTTGGTTCGTCTCAGTAATGTCAAAACAGATGATAATATACCTCCAAAGAGCATTCTGTAAACAATCATACAGATACTATGGCTGTACATGATGGTGGATTCAGGCATGTCACAACCAAGAATTCTTGAGATGCGGGGGCACCAACAATTTAGGAGGGGTAGCGATTATTTAAGGATGGGCCTTTAACTTGTGAAGCTTTTGTACACATGATGGTGGTACAGATGGGGGGGGGGAGAGGGGGTGGGGGGGAGAGTTAAGAGTACCAAACGGAGGAAAAAAAGGTAAAGAACCTCAATTGAAGTAACACTGCCATGATCACGTAGCTACATGTTTGATGTAAGGAGACCAGGGAATAGATAGAGGATCAACAGTTGTTTGATTTTTATGCCCAGGGGCCTCTATCTTGGGTGTCCTTCCTTGTGAAGTACCCATGGTCCTAATACTCCTTATATATAAGAGTCAGGGCCGTCAGTAGGGCTAATTACCTATTGTTTTAGTGTTTATTGAGCATTATTTTATAGTTATTTTCATTACTCTGGCCTGATATGGTCATTTTGTGTTTTTCTTCATTACACACTGCCCAGTATGAACCAGTATATATGGCAGTTAATCATGTAACACATGTAACCAATTAAACATGTAGCAAAGGTAATCACGTAGCAAAGTATGTATGTATCATGTTACATGTATCGGTAGCTAATGATGCTCTGTCAGCTTTTTGTATGATCAAATGCATTCCTTACATGAAATGTAAAGTCAGTAATGGTTAAAAAAAATAGTTTTAAAAAAATGTTAAAATATAAATAAATAAATACATGTCACCTAGGCATAATTCTTACCTTGCTGCCTTTGAAGAATTTTATTAAAAGTCTTTAGTACAAATTTATTTTGTTGTATTTTTCTTTAATAACTTTACTTTCTCATCCGTGGTGGGGGGGGGGGTTGGGTTAGGGGAGGGGGGTTGGGGGTAGAAAGGCATATAAAGCTGCCAGATTTGCACTGGCTCTAATTTGAATGGACAAATAATGCTAATACACTCTTTACTTTAAACTTGAAGTTGACAGAACTATGTTACCTGAACCTCAGTTCGTTTTTATTAGCTTTATGTTGTTTTGAATTGGTATGTTTTTCATTTTAAATTAAGTAGTGCTGATGAACATTTCCAAAGATGTTAAAGAAGGGTCACTGCCTTATTAGTAATATTCATTCTGGAAAGAGTAAAAAATGAACGTATGTGAAATCATTGTTATTGAAATGTAATTTTAGAATTTTAGCAGAATGTTTCCATCTCCAGAGAAAAGTTATGGCCTCCAGATATAATTTGTTTGGAATTGTAATTATTCATAAAATTGCATCGAAAAATCGATTAAAAACAATATCATCTTCGGTCTGAAGGATGGCGAGATGAAAGAGGGTTAAATGTTTTTATTAGTTTCCGAGAAAGTAAGTGACAACTGACAAGTAAATCGTTCTTTGCTAGGAATACAAATAAAGCTTTTATTTAAACTGATACAGCTTTGTGTGTTCTCTGCTGACAAATACTATTTGAGCTTTCCCTACACAACTGGTTTACTGTTTGGTGTTTTTATTTCTCAAGTCGGCCGCAAAATGCCCGACTGAAGAAAACTTTCGTGTAACCTAGTTTTCGATCTAAGGCCAGGACCCCCCCCCCCCCCTCCTCACGCACCTTGTGATGGAAGTATTTGACAGGTCAAATTTTTGTATATATAGTGAAAAATTGTACATAACATTATCAAAATGTTCAGATAAAACTACCGTCGAAAGCAGGTCGAATTGATCCTCGTACTCATTCGACATATCATGAAGAAAAAAAATTAACAAATATGTAATGCATTTATGAGTTACATTTGACTTCTGATATCAAATGATTTGACGCACAAAGTTGACATTTTGGTCGAAATTTTATAAGAAAATAGTCGAAATCAAGAAAAAAATAGATCAATAGTTGAAATTATGATATAGAAATTCTCATTTTCAAAAGGAAAAGGACCAAATCTCGGAGATGAAATGATGACATCTTCGACTTACCATTCGACCTCCCATGTAATCGACTCAAAATATTCATTGTTCTGTGCCTATAAGCAATGTACTACAATTGAGCAGAATATGACCTCAAATTGTCTGCCGTGTCAAGTTCATTCATACCCCGAAATTGACACATTCATCGATGAGCTAACTGTATGTATGCATCCATCGACTCTGGGTGATGTTAGCAATGCTGTTGGCCTCTTAAGCTCTGACAGGTCATGTCCCAGCGAGTAGTGGTATCGTGTTGAAATAATTTTGGCTATTTTTTGGGGAGTAAGAATTCCAAATGACAAAACTACGTGCAGAACTGGGCGGGGGGTGTAAAAGTTTTTTTTTTAAATTCAGAAGTTGATCAGCACATATCTGAAATGGATTCAAACTTATGAAATATGTAACTCTGATTCGCTGAAAAAAGGGTTAGGTTGCCTACTGTACCGTTGCTAGTAATATTTGAAGGTGCGACAATTACGAAGGTGCGTCAATTATGATGCCTTTACTATACTTTTAAATTTAACTGAACTGCTTAGAAACTTTAAAAAAAAGTACTCTCGGGTCGAATTTGTTGCATTTTCTGGCATCTGCTAATACTTCTGTTGTGGTGTTTCATCGAGTTATTGAAGAAGAGAATGTCATGGGTGCAGGTTAGGTGCTTATGTAGTCCCGTACCTTTGTCTTAATATCCAATGATGTAAACACGTATCGAACTAAGCAATGAATAAAACCTGCACTGGAAGACCCCCCCCCTCACACACACACCAACATATACGGGGGGGGGGGCGGAACTAGGATTTTAAGAAATGATGATTCTCGTAGCTGAAGTTGATATGTACAACCCGTCATGGTACCTGGTTACTCTGTATGCTAACATACTGCCAATGACGTCATCAAGTGTAGTTAAGCTAATTCACCGTGAATGGTCAATAGGGTATAATTTGTGTGCTTGTAGTCCCCAAAGTAGATGGTAAAGATATATACATAATTTAATAAGAGCAAAAAAGACATTACGAAAAGATGTTTAATTTTTTTCTCTTAACTTAAATTTATTATTGCACGTGTCAAAATATAATAAGGTGTATTTTCGCGCAATATGCGAAAAAAATATAAAAAAGCACTTTTAACAAGAAAATAAAAATTACATGATATATCATCAGTGATAGTAATTAAAATATGTCTTAAAAGATGTTTTCTCGTGATTTTCGGCTTTCAGTTTAGTAACCATGATTCACATGATTAAAGTTCATCATTGTAACATTAAGGTTTCTTCACACTCTGTATCCTGACATTTATAATGTCTATGACGTCATCCAGTTTTGGTCTTTCATCTGGATTTAGTTTCATACATTGATCTCCAAGACTCAACAGAAAGTCGTCTCCGACGACACTCAGGTCTTTCAGGACGCGGCCGATGGAAAATACATCAGAAGCTTTGCTGAATGGCCTTTGACCTGTGATTACTTCCGGTGCAACATGAATGGAGTTCTTCAACACCTCGGCTTGTCTTTCGTCGGTGAATTTTAAATATTGTTCTTGATCATTCATGTTTAATGTCAAACCAAAATCAATCAATTTAATTTTGAAGTTTGGATTTGACTCAGTAGGATATATGTCCTGAGTTGGTTCCCATGATGCAACGCTGTCGACGTCATCCCAGAGGTTCACAGTGTCGTGTGCGACACTCGATGTCTGCAACATAATGTTGTCCGATTTGATGTCACAATGCAACCAATATCTGGAGTGCATGTCCCTCAGAGCCAAACAGATATCAATCGCCACCTGTAAATAATTATCTTTTGTGATAAGACACTTTTCTGTGGCATCATAGAGTGACGTTGCAGTGTACGATTGACCGTTTCTGACGAACTCTTGCACTATGGCGGGAAAAGGTCCATCGTCTTGTGGCAAAGTGACGCCGAAAAATGTTGGAATGCACTGTAAGCCTTGTAATGCTTTCAAAACTCTCACCTCGCTTGCAAAGTTCTGAAAAAGAGAGGAAAATAATACCATACAAATATGAAAGCCACAAAATGCTAAACAAACCAAAAAGCAAATTTCTATCATATTCTTGCTGCAATTAGACAGAGTTTTAACTGAAATTCTGGAAAGTCATAATCAAGCTAATATAAAAATAATATATGGTGAAATAAAAAGAAAAACAGCTGCTTTAATTTCAAATTTACGTATATCATAACTACAAATTTAATTATAATGTAAATGAGTTATATGGTTTATTTACCTGACCGGCAGTTTCTTCATTGAGATGTTTGTACTGTGTCTTGACTGCACAAAGTACTTGAGTTGATTTGATTCTCATCAGTTGTACAGCCCCATTACCACCTCCTCCTAGAAATATAGGCATACCCCACTCATCCTCAACCTCTTCCAGATCTCCTGGAGGGATGTAGGGAACATTAGAAAGTCCCATCCTCTCACAGACAGAGGAGACGTAAAGCTCATCACTAGATTTAGTGTCTTGTGAGCTGAGGAGTAATAAACAATTCTTATTGTGTAGCTATTTGAAAGATATTTTTGACGGAAGTATTTGACCATATACAGCATGTATATATTCTTCATGAATTCACCATTGACTTGTTTGAGGCGGTCAAAGTGACAAAAGTCTTCGTGCTCGTATACCGTCACGTTACCAAAATTAGCCAACAGATAGGTTACCCTTTCATATTCTGTTGAAATGTGAAATAACGGCTTTTCTAGTTTAAAGGAAGGATAGAAGTTACATGGGAGTGGTTGCGGTTGGGTGGGGGTGGGGGGGGGGGGGAGGAGGTTAGTCATGTGCTTCATCCTTCGGAAACAAAAGCTCCTTTAGATTTAAAATACATACGACTATTACATACCTTAGATAGGATCCAGTGCAGGGATCGTCAATGGAGATAGTGACGTCACTTGGATGATCGGCTTTGATAATTTCACTATCACTGACAGAACAGGAACCTCCAGATGACGTATATGAGTCAATGGTAGATGCATCCTGGGATACATCAGTGGAGGTACCATCTTGCTCTGAAGACCTCAAACAAGCGAACCACCAGAAGATCTTGTTCAAAGTTGAACGTCTGTGGAAGTTAAATATGTATCTTCAAAAATATATTGTTTCCTCAGGTTGAAATTAGTTTGAAAAGAGTCGCAACTTTAACTAAAACTTAAAATTGTATAACTTTGGAAAAGAGATGGTTATAAAAGTCCTTTAAGGGATTCACAATCAGGTTAAGTTGTTTAAAGTCCAATTTCACCAAGATCTACTAAAATAATGAATTGTACAATTTATTACAAAATATATACATATATAATTCTGTGATCATGCGTATAGGATAGACTTATAGGTCAAAGTAGCAATTTTCACAACAAAAATGTAACTTTTGAAGATTGTAATTTCCTTGTTTGTATCTCGCAGTCTATACTGCTCAAAAGGGGAAGCAGAGGGTGGTTAAAGAGGAATATTTCACTTGTAATTCTAATTGGGCGAAGTTCTAGTCCTATCGGTATATTAAGAGATTTTCCTAATTCTATAGGCTCTTCTATACCTCCTCCCCTGCTCCTCTTAATATTTGATATGATTACTTCATTATCCACTATCGATTTTGTGACAATAATCACTAAATATAATATACAGAGTTATCACGTACCTTCCTCGTTGGCGGTTCTGCTTGTTCTTCACTTGTCTTCTTCTGAAAAGTTTTCTTCCCATGATAAACTAAAAAACGACAAACAGGGAATATGTGAGTACCTGAGCATTATGATTATGATCGGGTGTAAGCAAACGTGATGTTACTTTATTATTCTATTAGGACAGACGAAAGCTTACCAAAGTTGCGTATATGAGATGATTTAACGTTTACATATTTACTTCTTTGCACTTAATATAAGATAACGTACCTCTCTATGGTACCCTATACCACTGTCAATATACCGGATGCCTAGCTACATTAATGGAGGTAAATTTTCCCCTTTTTATTCTACATCTAAACTTTATACAGGACGATAACTATTGTATTCATATTCGAAAACGAAACTTCTAAGAAATAGGGTGTCCAACTTACCAATATTATCCAAGAAGATGAAGGAATCTCGTAAAAGATGAAAGTAGTTTTTCGATAAACAAATCGCTTTGTTCGCAATGTAAAGTAATGTTGACATCACTAGATGTAAACATGGTCCATGGTTAGCTTCCATTATGGTGAAACAATGGGTCACTACAGTGCAGAGTTGACTGCATTTAATTATTACGTAATACTGATCCATTGGCGCACCTAGAAATGTCCAATCTAAATCTTGAAGATAAAACATGATTTGATATCCGAAGAGAAGCGTTACATATTATTACAGTTAGATCTGCCCCAAAGTGTCCGTTCTGTCACATGAAATTATGTATGGAAGTGAACATTAAAACATGTTTAGTGCATTTAAAATGCGTGAATCTATTTTGATCAACAAAATTTAGACGCGCGCATTTGCCTGTCGATATTACATTAAGTATAGGGATTAGCTGCACTGAGGCGTTGTTCCACAATAAAGACGTCCGTTTAAAAAGCGCACGCAAAATTCATACGCATTTGATGCGCATTTTTCCAGAGACTTCTTATTCTGGGCGCTGTACCATTTCTGTGATAAGTGGTACAATGATCCATCCAAAGATTATGTATAGCGTCGAAGGCGCTAGATTGATAACTCTGATACTTCCTACACACAAACAGTGCACGCGCGCGTCTTCAGACTTACGCTTTTGACTGTAAAATTAGCTTCAGCGCGTTCGTATACACTGAATGAAGAAACCAAGTTGTGCGTATACGCATTGACATTCTTATTAATATTTGTTCATTTTGTGAAACTGGTTTTCCGTATTTCTGATATGGTGTTAAAAATATGTTTAGGGGATATTACACTTAATTACAGTAACAAAACATGGCCTTCTGGTACCTCATAAAACCCGATTTCACATTTTGTTCTTATTATTGTTAATATTATTTTTTAAGATGGTAAAATAGTAGTTTCGCTTTGCGGTATGTCATTGGCCCTAGTCTGTAGACCCATTAAAATGACAAATATAGCTTCTTTTTTTGTTAATTAATTGTTCGGAAATTTACTTAACTCCATAAGAAATGTATTTGGAACTGTATACAATATTAATGATTTTTATTTTACTCCAAATGGTTTCGTGAAGGTTGATCATATTTTTGTTAAAATTATTACTGCCTCAGGCCTCGTTGATAGTATGGATTGCTTAATGTTTACGATTTTATCATTTTTTTTTCACTTTTGCGCCATGAAATTGAAGTTGGTTCCACCTTTTTAGATTTATGAGCAGGACCACAAAGTTAGGGCGAAAAAAGGAGTAAAACATGACCATATTGTTTTTAACGTATGTAACTGACAAGGAAGACAAACCAACTATAAAAATCACCTAATTTAATAGCTTTAATTGGTAAGCCTCACTAACTTAATAAAAACCTTACAAAACAACATGGAACTCATTCCCACTGAAGTTCACATTTGAACTCACGTAATAACCCAATGTATGTTTTGAGTTCACAATCTGCAGGGTTTTCCCCTTGAAAAACACCAACAACCCTAAACTAAAAGAACACCCAACAACTAAATAAGAAAACATTATAGTAGAAAACCGATTCAAAATTATGGAACAGAAACAGAGCATATACATATGACAATGTGGGCTTTCATTAACTAAATGGCATATATAGGACACCGTAGAAACCTGTTTGTGTGTGTATACGTTTGAGATGGACTTGTGGGGTACTATTTGAGAATATTTGAACCTAATGTTATCTTCGACTGTTCACTGTGTACGAGAGAGCCTAACGTGAAAATGTACGAGAAAAAGGGTTGGTGATTTTTCTTCAATACTCTTTCATTTATAAATGTAACGAAATTGAGAAGTCATTAAATGATCAGATAAATACATTAGAATTAAAAATCTAAGATAAAAATGGAAGAAACATTGTCATGGAAATGGAATATAATCGGAAAAACGATGTCTGTACGGATGCTTATTATGTCCATTATAGTTTACATTTTTAATTTAGCTCACGAGTAACCCTGTTAAGCTATATGTTTGTTGCATATGTGCATAGCTACGTTTGTTCGGCGAATATTCCTTAATTAGTGAACGGAATTGAACTAAATGTGTTGGTTGAAAATTCATGTCAGTTGAAATGTAGGCGGCATTTACACTATTGCTTTACAAAATTAAAGGAGAGTGTGATCTTCAGTGATGTACAATTAGATGTTAAAATACCTAAAAGGGATTCCTTGCCTTCTATAATGATATTTGTTAAAGAATTTACTAACACTCTGCCTATGTTTGTGATTGAGAAATGAATAAAACTGGAATTGCGACACTAAAGGATTTCCCGCAAAAGTGTACCAGGGCCGGATCCAGGATTTTCAAATGAAGGAGGTGTAATCGTGGGGTTGTTGAAGCCACTTCAAATTGTAGGGGTGGGGTGGGGGTGGGGGTAGCAGGCATACAACCTCAGTAATCAAGTTGGCGCTTTTATGCGTTGTGCGTTTGTAAGTTTGAATAAGTATGGGATGGGTTTGCGTGAACGTTTCCCCCTTTCACTGTTTTTCGCTTGGCCTACTTCTGTGTTACTGTTTTGAACAAAACCACGAATTGAAGAATTTATTTCCGACTTCACTGACACCAATGATCATTATAACTGCGGCTGATCGGTACAACCCGTCAAGGTACCTGGTTACTCTGTATGCTAACATACTGCCAATGACGTCATCAAGTGTAGGTAAGCTAATTTATCGTGAATGGTCTTGTAGGGTATAATACATCTGTGTGCTTATAGTCCCCCAAAGTAGATGGTAAACATATATACATAATTCAATAAGAGCAAAAATGGTCTTATAGGGAATAATACTATTACTAGGGAATAATAGGTGAATGGTCTTATAGGGTATAATACATCTATGTGCTTAATCCCAAAGTAGATGGTAAAGATATATAGCCTAAATACTTCAATAAGAGCAAAAATGACATTACGAAACGTTGTTTAATTTTTTATTGCACGTGTCAAAATATAATAAATATGAGTAAAAATATAAAAAGCACTTTTACCATGAAATAAAATCACATGATATATCATCAGTGATAGTAATTAAAATATGTCTTAAAAGATGTTTTCTCATGATTTTCGGCTTTCAGTTTAGTAACCATGATTCACATGATTAAAGCTCATCATTGTAACATTAAGGTATCTTCACACTCTGTATCCTGCCATTTATAATATCTATGACGTCATCCAGTTTTGGTCTTTCATCTGGATTAGGTTTCATACATTGATCTCCAAGACGCATCAGAAAGTCGTCTCCGACGACACTCAGGTCTTTCAGGACGCGGCCGATGGAAAATACATCAGAAGCTTTGCTGAATGGCCTTTGACCTGTGATTACTTCCGGTGCAACATGAATGGAGTTCTTCAACACCTCGGCTTGTCTTTCGTCGGTGAATTTTAAATATTGTTCTTGATCACTCATGTTTAATGTCAATCCAAAATCAATCAATTTAATTTTGAAGTTTGGATTTGACTCAGTAGGATATATGTCCTGAGTTGGTTCCCATGATGCAACGCTGTCGACGTCATCCCAGAGGTTCTCAGTGTCGTGTGCGACACTCGATGTCTGCAACATAATGTTGTCCGATTTGATGTCACAATGCAACCAATATCTGTCGTGCATGTCCCTCAGAGCCAAACAGATATCCATCGCCACCTGTAAATAATTATCTTTTGTGATAAGACACTTTTCTGTGGCATCATAGAGTGACGTTGCAGTGTACGATTGACCGTTTCTGACGAACTCTTGCACTATGGCGGGAAAAGGTCCATCGTCTTGTGGCAAAGTGACGCCGAAAAATGTTGGAATGCACTGTAAGCCTTGTAATGCTTTCAAAACTCTCACCTCGCTTGCAAAGTTCTGAAAAAGAGAGGAAAATAATACCATACAAATATGAAAGCCACAAAATGCTAAACAAACCAAAAAGCAAATTTCTATCAAATTCTTGCTGCAATAAGACAGAGTTTTAACTGAAATTCTGGAAAGTCATAATCAAGCTAATATAAAAATAATATATGGTGAAATAAAAAGAAAAACAGCTGCTTTAATTTCAAATTTACGTATATCATAACTACAAATTTAGTTATAATGTAAATGAGTTATAGGTTTATTCACCTGACCGGCAGTTTCTTCATTCAGATGTTTGTACTGAGTCTTGACTGCACAAAGTACTTGAGTTGGTTTGATTCTCATCAGTTGTACAGCCCCATTACCACCTCCTCCTAGAAAGATGGGCATACCCCACTCATCCTCGACCTCTTCCAGATCTCTTGGAGGGATGTAGGGAACATTAGAAAGTCCCATCCTCTCACAGACAGAGGATACGTGAAGCTCATCACTGGATTTAGTGTCTTGTGAGCTGAGGAGTAATAAACAATTCTTATTGTATAGCTATTTGAAAGATATTTTTGACGGAAGTATTTGACCATATACAGAATGACTTCTTCGTGAATTCACCATTGACTTGGTTGGGGCGGTCAAAGTGACAAAAGTCTTCGTGTTCGTACCATCGCGTTACCAAAAGTAACCAACATATAGGTTAGCCTTTCATATTCTGTTGAAAATTGCCGCTTCCCCTACCTCCTGCCCCTCACTTTCTACCCATACAGCTGAACTTGTTATGAAGCGAAAGATGGTTTACAAAGAGAGAGATATCGACAATAACACAGGCGCGTAGCCAAGGGGGGGGGGGGGGGGCGAAGGGGGCAGCCGCCCCCCCCCTTGAGCATAATTTTTTTTTTTTAGTGTTTTTATGATATCGCTAGTATTTTCAAAAGAGAAAATGCTAAGATGCAACTTACAAGGCCTGGGAAGTGCCTTTTCCAGCGATCTGGGAGGCATTCTAAGCCAAAATTTTCTTCAACGCTTCGCGCCAATCATGGTGGCGCTACGCTTAGATAGTTTTCAATGCCGAATCTACAGTTTCGCCCCTCCCTTGGCAAATTCCCGGCTACGCGCCTGCAATAACACATTCAAAACAACGTTTCCTTCAGTACAATGAACTAATACACATATTCATATATTAAACGATTATTCAAACCTAGCCTATAATTGTCCTAAATCAATGTATTTTGTTGATTAAACATTTCTATTATAGCCAACGTTGTTTCTGTTTTGATCATCAGTGGTTATGAATTAATATCAGTAAAGCATAAACTTTAATTTAGATCTTACATCTAATGTTTCTAAAGCTAAAAAAGAAGAAGAATGAAATAACGGCTTTTATAGTTTATAGGAAGGATGGAAGTTACGTGGGAGTGGTTGGGATTGGGGTGGGGGTGGGGGAGGGGGTAGGGAGGGGATAAGTCATGTGGTTCTGCCATTGGACAAAGCAGCTCCTTAGATTGAAATTACTTGTGACTATTACACACCTTAGCTGGGATCCCGTGCAGGGATCGTCAATTGAGATAGTGACGTCACTTGGATGATCGGCTTTGATAATTTCACTATCACTGACAGAGCAGGAACCTCCAGATGACGTGTATGAGTCAATGGTAGATGCATTCTGGGATACATCAGTGGAGGTACCATCTTGCTCTGAAGACCTCAAACAAGCGAACCACCAGAAGATCGTGTTCAAAGTTGAACGTCTGTGGACGTTAAATATGTTAAATTGTAAGATCTTAAAGATATATTGTTTTCCTCAGGTTGAAATAAGTTTGAAAAGAGTCGCAAATTTAACTAAATCTTAAAATTGTACTACTTTGCAAAAGAGATGGTTATAAAAGTCCTTTAAGTGATTTACAATTAGGTTAAGTTGTTTAAAGTCCAACAATCACCAAGATCTACTAAAATAATGAATTGTACAATTTACTACAGAATATATACAATTATGTGATCATGCGTATAGGATAGGCTTAGGTCAAAGTAGCAATTTCATTACAAAAATGTATCTTTTGAAGATTGTAATTTCCTTGTTTGTATCTCGCAGTCTATAATGCTCTAATGGGAAGCAGAGGGTGGGTTGTTAAAGATCATTCTTTCACATGTAATTCTAATTGGGCGAAGTTCTAGTCCTATCGGTAGAGTAAGAGATTTTCCTAATTCGAGGTAAACGAACTCTTCTACCTCCTCCCCTGCACCTCTCAAGATTTGATATGATTACGTCATTATCAACGATCGAATTACTGACAAAATCACTCAAATAATATGAAGAGTTATCACGTACCTTCCTCGTTGGCGGTTCTGCTTGTTCTTCACTTGTCTTCTTCTGAAAAGTTTTCTTCCCATGATAAACTGAAAACGATAAACAGGGAATATGTGAGTACCTGAGCAGTATGATTATGATCGGGTGTTTGCAAAATGTAATGTCACTTTATTATTCTATTATGACAGACGAAAGCTTACCAAAGTTGCGTATATGAGATGATTTAACGTTTACATATTTACTTCTTTGCACTTAATATAAGATAACGTACCTCTCTATGGTACCCTATACCACTGTCAATATACCGGATGCCTAGCTACATTAATGGAGGTAAATTTTCCCCTTTTTATTCTACAACTAAACTTTATACAGGACGATAACTATTGTATTCATTTTGGAAAACGAAACTTCTAAGAAATAGGGTGTCCAACTTACCAATATTATCCAAGAAGATGAAGGAATCTCGTAAAAGATGAAAGTAGTTTTTCGATAAACAAATCGCTTTGTTCGCAATGTAAAGTAATGTTGACATCACTAGATGTAAACATGGTCCATGGTTAGCTTCCATTATGGTGAAACAATGGGTCACTACAGTGCAGAGTTGACTGCATTTAATTATTACGTAATACTGATCCATTGGCGCACCTAGAAATGTCCAATCTAATAAATCTTGAAGATAAAACATGATTTGATATCCGAAGAGAAGCGTTACATATTATTACAGTTAGATCTGCCCCAAAGTGTCCGTTCTGTCACATGAAATTATGTATGGAAGTGAACATTAAAACATGTTTAGTGCATTTAAAATGCGTGAATCTATTTTGATCAACAAAATTTAGACGCGCGCATTTGCCTGTCGATATTACATTAAGTATAGGGATTAGCTGCACTGAGGCGTTGTTCCACAATAAAGACGTCCGTTTAAAAAGCGCACGCAAAATTCATACGCATTTGATGCTCATTTTTCCAGAGACTTCTTATTCTGGGCGCTGTACCATTTCTGTGATAAGTGGTACAATGATCCATCCAAAGATTATGTATAGCGTCGAAGGCGCTAGATTGATAACTCTGATACTTCCTACACACAAACAGTGCACGCGCGCGTCTTCAGACTTACGCTTTTGACTGTAAAATTAGCTTCAGCGCGTTCGTATACACTGAATGAAGAAACCAAGTTGTGCGTATACGCATTGGCATTCTTATTAATATATGTTCATTTTGTGAAACTGGTTTTCCGTATTTCTGATATGGTGTTAAAAATATGTTTAGGGGATATTACACTAAATTACAGTAACAAAACATGGCCTTCTGGTACCTCATAAAACCCGATTTCACATTTTGTTCTTATTATTGTTAATATTATTTTTTAAGATGGTAAAATAGTAGTTTCGCTTTGCGGTATGTCATTGGCCCTAGTCTGTAGACCCATTAAAATGACAAAATATAGCTTCTTTTTTTGTTAATTAATTGTTCGGAAATTTACTTAACTCCATAAGAAATGTATTTGGAACTGTATACAGTATTAATGATTTTTATTTTACTCCAAATGGTTTCGTGAAGGGTGATCATATTTTTGTTAAAATTATTCCTGCCTCAGGCCTCGTTGATAGTATGGATTGCTTAATGTTTACGATTTTATCATTTTTTTTCACTTTTGCGCCATGAAATTGAAGTTGGTTCCACCTTTTTAGATTTATGAGCAGGACCACAAAGTTAGGGCGAAAAAAAGAAGTAAAACATGACCATATTGTTTTTAACGTATGTAACTGACAAGGAAGACAAACCAACTATAAAAATCACCTAATTTAATAGCTTTAATTGGTAAGCCTCACTAACTTAATAAAAACCTTACAAAACAACATGGAACTCATTCCCACTGAAGTTCACATTTGAACTCACGTAATAACCCAATGTATGTTTTGAGTTCACATTCTGCAGGGTTTTCCCCTTGAAAGACACCAACAACCCTAAACTAAAAGAACACCCAACAACTAAATAAGAAACCATTATAGTAGAAAACCGATTCAAAATTATGGAACAGAAACAGAGCATATACATATGACAATGTGGGCTTTCATTAACTAAATGGCATATATAGGACACCGTAGAAACCTGTTTGTGTGTGTATACGTTTGAGATGGACTTGTGGGGTACTATTTGAGAATATTTGAACCTAATGTTATCTTCGACTGTTCACTGTGTACGAGAGAGCCTAACGTGAAAATGTACGAGAAAAAGGGTTGGTGATTTTTCTTCAATACTCTTTCATTTATAAATGAAACGAAATTGAGAAGTCATTAAATGATCAGATAAATACATTAGAATTCAAAATCTGAGATAAAAATGTACGGATGCTTATTAGGTCCATTATAGTTTACATTTTTAATTTAGCTCACGAGTAAACCTGTGTTAAGCTATATGTTTGTTGCATATGTGCATAGCTACGTTTGTTCGGCGAATATTCCTTAATTAGTGAACGGAATTGAACTAAATGTGTTGGTTGAAAATTCATGGCAGTTGAAATGTAGGCGGCATTTACACTATTGTTTTACAAAATTAAAGGAGAGTGTGATCTTCAGTGATGTACAATTAGATGTTAAAATACCTAAAAGGGATTCCTTGCCTTCTATAATGATATTTGTTAAAGAATTAACTAACACTCTGCCTATGTTTGTGATTGAGAAATGAATAAAACTGGAATTGCGACACTAAAGGATTTCCCGCAAAAGTGTACCAGGGCCGGATCCAGGATTTTCAAATGAAGGAGGTGTAATCGTGGGGTTGTTGAAGCCACTTCAAATTGTAGGGGTGGGGTGGGGGTGGGGGTAGCAGGCATACAACCTCAGTAATCAAGTTGGCGCTTTTATGCGTTGTGCGTTTGTAAGTTTGAATAAGTATGGGATGGGTTTGCGTGAACGTTTCCCCTTTCACTGTTTTTCGCTTGGCCTACTTCTGTGTTACTGTTTTGAACAAAACCACGAATTGAAGAATTTATTTCCGACTTCACTGACACCAATGATCCTTATAACTGCGGCTGATCGCTACAACCCGTCAAGGTACCTGGTTACTCTGTATGCTAACATACTGCCAATGACGTCATCAAGTGTAGGTAAGCTAATTTATCGTGAATGGTCTTGTAGGGTATAATACATCTGTGTGCTTCTAGTCCCCCAAAGTAGATGGTAAACATATATACATAATTCAATAAGAGCAAAAATGGTCTTATAGGGAATAATACTATTACTAGGGAATAATAGGTGAATGGTCTTATAGGGTATAATACATCTGTGTGCTTAATCCCAAAGTAGATGGTAAAGATATATAGCCTAAATACTTCAATAAGAGCAAAAATGACATTACGAAACGTTGTTTAATTTTTTTCTCTTAACTTAAATTTTTTATTGCACGTGTCAATATATAATAAATATGCGTAAAAATATAAAAAGCACTTTTACCATGAAATAAAATCACATGATATATCATCAGTGATAGTAATTAAAATATATCTTAAAAGATGTTTTCTCATGATTTTCGGCTTTCAGTTTAGTAACCATGATTCACATGATTAAAGTTCATCATTGTAACATTAAGGTTTCTTCACACTCTGTATCCTGACATTTATAATGTCTATGACGTCATCCAGTTTTGGTCTTTCATCTGGATTAGGTTTCATACATTGATCTCCAAGACGCATCAGAAAGTCGTCTCCGACGACACTCAGGTCTTTCAGGACGCGGCCGATGGAAAATACATCAGAAGCTTTGCTGAATGGCCTTTGACCTGTGATTACTTCCGGTGCAACATGAATGGAGTTCTCCATCACCTCGGCTTGTCTTTCGTCCGTGAATTTTAAATATTGTTCTTGATCATTCATGTTTAATGTCAATCCAAAATCAATCAATTTAATTTTGAAGTTTGAATTTGACTCAGTAGGATATATGTCCTGAGTTGGTTCCCATGATGCAACGCTGTCGACGTCATCCCAGAGGTTCTCAGTGTCGTGTGCGACACTCGATGTCTGCAACATAATGTTGTCCGATTTGATGTCACAATGCAACCAATATCTGGAGTGCATGTCCCTCAGAGCCAAACAGATATCAATCGCCACCTTTAAATAATTATCTTTTGTGATAAGACACTTTTCTGTGGCATCATAGAGTGACGTTGCAGTGTACGATTGACCGTTTCTGACGAACTCTTGCACTATGGCGGGAAAAGGTCCATCGTCTTCTGGCAAAGTGACGCCGAAAAGTGTTGGAATGCACTCCAAGCCTTGCAATGCTTTCAAAACTCTCACCTCGCTTGCAAAGTTCTGAAAAAGAGAGGAAAATCACACCATAAAAATATGAAAGCCAAAAAGTGCTAAACAAACTCCCCAAAAAACAAATATCTATTAGATTCTTGCTGCAATCATAACAGAGTTTTAACTGAAATTCTGGAAAGTCATAATCAAGCTAATTTAAAAATAATATATGGTGAAATAAAAAAATGCTGCTTTAATGTCAAATTTACGTATATCATAACTACAAATTTAATTATAATGTAAATGAGTTAAATGGTTTATTTACCTGACCGGCAGTTTCCTCGTTCAGATGTTTGTACTGTGTCTTGACTGCACAAAGTACTTGAGTTGATTTGATTCTCATCAGTTGTACAGCCCCATTACCACCTCCTCCTAGAAAGATGGGCATACCCCACTCATCATCAACCTCTTCCAGATCTCCTGGAGGGATGTAGGGAACATTAGAAAGTCCCATCCTCTCACAGACAGAGGATACGTGAAGCTCATCACTGGATTTAGTGTCTTGTGAGCTGAGGAGTAATAAACAATTCTTATTGTATAGCTATTTGAAAGATATTTTTGACGGAAGTATTTGACCATATACAACATGAATTATTCGTGAATTCACCATTCTGTTAGTTGAGGGGGGAATAAAGGGGGCAAAAATCTTCATATTCGTACAATTACGTTACCAAATGTAACTTTAACAAACAGGTTAACCGTTCATATTATGTTGAAAATTGCCGCTTCCCCTACCTCTTGTCCCTCATTTATACCCCTACGGCTCCTCGCTATAAAACGACAGATGAGTTTACAAAGAGAGTGGTATTGTAGTTAACACATTATTACAGAGGGTTTTCTTCAGTACAATGAACTAATATTAATAACACATTTTCATATATTAAAAGATTATTCAATCTAGCCTATAATTGTCCTAAATCAATGTATTTTGTTGATTGAACAATTCTATTATGCCAACGTTGTTTCTGTGTTGATCATCAGTGGTTATCATTCTGAGGAAATTAATATCAGTATTATACTTTAAATTAGATCTTACATCTAATGTTTTTAATGAAAAAAGAAAAGAAATGTGAAATAACGGCTTTTCTAGTTTATAGGAAGGATAGAAGTTACGTGGGAGTGGTTGGGGTTGGGGTGGGGGTGGGGGTGGGGTGGGGTGGGGGGAGGAGGAGGTTAGTCATGTGCTTCATCCTTTGGAAACAAAAGCTCCTTTAGATTTAAAATAAATACGACTATTACATACCTTACATAGGATCCCGTGCAGGGATCGTCAATGGAGATAGTGACGTCACTTGGATGATCGGCTTTGATAATTTCATAATCATTGACAGAGCAGGAACCTCCAGATGACGTGTATGTGTCAATGGTAGATGCATTCTGGGATACATCAGTGGAGGTACCATCTTGGTCTGAAGACTTCAAACAAGCGAACCACCAGAAGATCTTGTTCAAAGTTGAACGTCTGTGGAAGTTAAATATGTATCTTCAAAAATATATTGTTTTCCTCAGGTTGAAATAAGTTTGAAAAGAGTCGCAACTTGTAAATTGTATAACTTTGGAAAAGAGATGTTATAAAAGTCCTTGTTTAAAGTCCAATTTCACCAAGATCTACTAATATATGAATTGAACAATTTACTAAAAAATACATACGCATATCATTCTGTGATCATGTGTATAGGATAGGCTTAGGTCAACGTAACAATTTTACAACAAAATTGTAAGTTTTGAAGATTGTAATTTCCTTGTTTGTATCTCTCAACCTATAAAACTCAAAGGGGAAGCAGAGGGTGGGTTGTTAAAGATCATTCTTTAACATGTAATTTTAATTTGGCGAACGTTCTAGTCATATTGCTAGATTAAGAGATTTTCCTAATTCGAGGTAAACAAACCCTTCTACCTCCTCCCCTGCTACTCTTAAGATTTGATATGATTACGTCATTATCAACGATCGAATTACTGAAACAAATCACTAGAATAATATAAAGAGTTATCACGTACCTTCCTCGTTGGCGGTTCTGCTTGTTCTTCACTTGTCTTCTTCTGAAAAGTTTTCTTCCCATGATAAACTGAAAACGATAAACAGGGAATATGTGAGTACCTGAGCATTATGATTATGATCGGGTGTTTGCAAAATGTAATGTCACTTTATTATTCTATTATGACAGACGAAAGCTTACCAAAGTTGCGCATATGAGATATTTACTTCTTTGCACTTAATATAAGATAACGTACCTCCCTACCTTACCATATACCACTGTCAACATACCGGATGCCTAGCTACATTAATGGAGGTAAATTTTCCCCTTTTTATTCTACATCTCAACTTTATACAGGACGATAACTATTGTCTTCAAATTCGAAATGAAACTTCTAAGAAATAGGGTGTCCAACTTACCAATATTATCCAAGAAGATGAAGGAATCTCGTAAAAGATGAAAGTAGTTTCTCGATAAACAAATCGCTTTGTTCGCAATGTAAATTAATGTTGACATCACTAGATGTAAACATGGTCCATGGTTAGCTTCCATTATGGTGAAACAATGGGTCACTCCAGTGTGGAGTTGACTGCATTTAATTATTACGTAATACTGATCCATTGGCGCACCGAGGAATGTCCATTCTAATAAATCTTCAAGATAAAACATGATTTGATTTCCGAAGAGAAGCGTTAAATATAATTACAAATAGATCGGCCCCTAAGTCTCCGTTCTGTCATATGAAATTATATATCAAAGTGAAACATTATAACAGGTAAGTTCATGTTTAGCGCATTTAAAATGTGTGAATATATTTGATCAAGAATGTATAACACACGCGCGTTTGCATGTCGATATAAAGAATTGGAATTGGACGCGTTGTTCTTTCAGTTAAGACGCCCATGTAGAAGCGCACGCAAATGTGATACGCATTTGATGCGCATAGCGCCGAAGGTTCTAGGATGATGACTCCTATACTTCTTACTTACAAACATTGCACGCGCGCGTCTGCAGGCGAACGCTTTTGACTATACAATTTAATTCAGTGCGTTCGTGTACACTGAATGAAGAAACCAACTTGCGCATATACGCATTGGTATTCTTATGACTTGTCTGTTCATTTCGTGAAACTGGTTTTCCGTATTTCTGATATTTTTGGCTAGTACAGAGCAACGAGTTTAATGAATATATTAGTACCACCCTGGAACACATCACACAACGAGGTAAATGAATCTGGAGAAACTATCACACAGTAAATAAGCGCGTACGCGCGTACCATGTATGGAGGGTCATGTGATGTGTTCCAGGGTGGTACTAATATACTACTCTCCCTATTACGCATGATGATTTCACCCAACTAGTACGTAAATGAGTTTGCGCGCTTAGAGCAGCAGACGACACCCGTTACCTAGCAATAACCGTGCCTGTAGCCTAACGTGATAGCTATATTCCCGTCGAACAGCATTAGGCTCTGTTCCATGGAGAATTCCGTGGTTGCACTGAACTAAACATTTCCCCACATTTCCCATTTCTACACTCTTATAGCGTGTAGTAATAACGTTAGGCCATATGAGACAAAGCTTGCCCCTAGAGCTGTATTAATAAGTAAGATTATGTAGAAAGCCTGCCTTCATTCAAGAGAATAAGGTTGGACGTTAGCATATTAGCACTATTTCGTAGGCCTGAAGTACCAGTACCTTCTTATGCCGTTAGTTCCCATGTCCGAACCGACCAGTCTTTCACGAAGTCACCAACACTGTTCTCGAACTGCTACAGAGAAATATCAGTATAGTACCACCCTGGAACACATCACATGACCCTCCATACATGGTACGCGCGCACCCAATTGACATGAATCCTCCAGATTCATTTACCTCGTTGACATCACATGACCCTCCATGTATGGTACGCGCGTACGCGCGTATTTACTGTGTGATAGTTCCTCCAGATTTATTAACCTCGATGGTACAGAGAAGGAACCGTAGTAGTAGCATAAAATATGAACCCATGCACTATTTAGATGTTCATTTGTATAATGGCAGGGAAATAGTGTTTCTAACAAGGTATAGAGATGCAGGGAGAAATGGCCTTAGAATCATAACGTTATATCTCAATTTATTTCAAGTTACGATGTACCTTATTTATGATGCACGAAAGAAATAGTCCATCTATACGGCAATCAAATGACAGTAAGACTTCACTGTCAGTAATTAGGACAAGTATCTAGCGCCCTCGGCACTGTAATATAGTTTTGGATTATTATTTTAATGTCATATGAATTTTCGCCACGAAGCATGATTCCCATATAGCCCTCTAAATAACAGTAACAAAAATAGGGCATTCTAGCACATCATAAACCCGATTTATCATTTCGTTCGTATTCATATTACTATCATTATTATTCTTCAGACATAAGAAAGTAAGATAGTAATTGAACTCTACGGTGTGTCATTGGGCCTAGTCTGTAGACCCATTAAAATGATGTAGTATAGCTTCTTTTTTGTTAATTAATTGTTTGGAAATTTAATTAACTTGAAATCGATTTTTCTCCAAATTAAATGTATTTTGAATTGTATAAAAATGTTAATGATTTTTATTTTACTTCAAATGGTTTCGGGAAGGTGATCATGTTTTTGTTTTATATACTTTTGCCTCTGGCCTTGTTGATAGTATGGAACGCTTCAGATTTAAAGTTTTGTGATGTTTTCAATTTTGCGTCGTGAGTTTGAAGTTAGTTCCACCTATTTCGGTTTATAGTTTTGAGCAGAACTACAAATTTATTGTGGAACCCCCCCCCTCCGCCCCAAAAAATCGCGGAATGGTTTAAGATGTACTTTGACACTCAACTGACAATTTACTCCCCTGGCCCCTGGCCCCTGGCCCCTGGCCCCTGGCCCCTGGCCCCTGGCCCCTGGCCCCTGGCCCCTGGCCCCTGGCCCCTGGCCCCTGGCCCCTGGCCCATCGCCCCTGGCCCCTGGCCCCTGGCCCATCGCCCCTGGCCCCTGGCCCCTGGCCCCTCGCCCATCGCCCCTGGCCCCTCGCCCATCGCCCCTCGCCCCTCGCCCCTCGCCCAAAGTGACCATATTGTTTTAAACGTCTTTAACTGACAAGGAAGACAAACCAACTATAACAACCACCGTATTAGTAGCTTCAATTGTTAAGCCTGACTTAATAAAACAACATGGAACTCATTCCCACCAAAGTTCACATTTGATTCACGTTATAACCCAATGGATGTTTTGAGCTCACAATCTACAGGGTTTTCCCCTGTGTAAGACACCAACAACGAAACACAGAAATCAACCCAAAACTAAAAAACACCCTAACAACTAAATAAGAAAACATTATAGTAGACAAAACCAACTCAAAATTAAGAAGCAAACAAAGAATACATATGACAATGTGGGCTTTCATTAACTATTATGGCATATATAGGACACCGTAGATACTTGGTTGTGTGTGTGTACGATTCAGATGGACTTGTGGGGTACTGTTTGACAATATTTGAACCTAATGTTATGTTCGACTGTTCACTGTGTACGAGAGAGCCTAACGTGAAAATGTACGAGATAAAGAGTTGTTGATTTTTCTTAAATTCATTTGTAAATGGAATACCATTGAGTAGCCATTAAATGATCAGATAAATACATTAGTATTGAAAACCTAAGATAAAAATGGAAGAAACATTGTAATGAAAATGGAATGTAATCAGAATAAACGATGTCTGTACGGATGCTAAATATGTCCATTGTAGTTTATATGCTTAATTTGGCAACGACTTACCCTGCTAAGCTATGTTTGTTGCGCGTGTGCATATCTA
This sequence comes from Apostichopus japonicus, assembly GCF_037975245.1. NCBI lineage: Eukaryota > Metazoa > Echinodermata > Holothuroidea > Aspidochirotida > Stichopodidae > Apostichopus > Apostichopus japonicus. Next base: position 16,396,553 of record NC_092563.1, on the reverse strand, counting down.
TGCTTGTTCGATGAATATCCCCAAGTTAGTGAACGGAACTGAACAAAATTTGAGGAAAAATGGCTGTTGATTGGTTGAAAAGTCATGGCAGTTGAAAATAGAGGCGGCAATTACTTTTTTGTTTTACAAAATTGTAGAGGTGTGTAATCTTTTTTTCCCATTTTTTTCAGTGGTATTAAATCAGATGCTAAAGTACCCAAAAGGGGTTCCTTGCTTTCAATAACATTAGGTAAAATAATTTACCAACACTCTGCCTATGTATGTGATTGAAGCCTTGGTAGCCAAGAACTCTGACTTGGGTGGGGGGGGGGAGGGGCAGGTACCAATAGTTTAAGGAGGTCCAGCACCAATTTAAGGAGAGGCACAAATGATTTACGGATGGCTTTACAAGAAAGAAAAACGAATGGCTCCAATTGACTAGCGTATTTCCCAGCACTTTCTAATAGTTCCTTTGTAGTGTTGCATCCATTGTTTTTTAAGAATTAAAAAAAATCATTGGTGGTTTAGATGCTTCTGTAGTCTCGTACCTTTGTCATATTTATCAACAATGTAAAACACGTATAGAACTAAGCACTGCATAAAACCAGGACTGTGGCACTGAAGGATCCCCCCTCCCCCAAAGTGTACCTGCAGGGCCGGATCCAGGATTAAAAAAGGAGGAGGTGTGATCGTATAGGGCCGCTTCACATTGTACTAGGAGGTTGGGGGGGGGTGGGGGGTTTGTTGTTATGGGATCATTCCCCAAAAGAAATAAAATTCAATACGTGAAATGGTGAATTCTGAAGCATATTTATAATAAGCTCTATACACTCAAGGTTTTGTTTATAACAACTTAAAATTTTGGTGTAGGGTTGAAAAGGATGGAGGGAGGGGTGAAAACAACTGCACCCCTTGATCCGCGCCTGTATACCGGTAGATGATACAATAGTGTTAAACCAGATGCTGTGTACCACGAGAAAGTGGCATAATTTTTACTTGCCGTTAGCAGGCGTTCAACCTCAGCGATATAAGTTCTCGTTTTTTGCGTTGTGCGTTTGCATGTTTGAGTAAGTACGGGATGGGTGTGCGTGAACGTTTTTGCTTTCACTGTATTTTACTTGGCCCACTCATGTGTTACCGTTATGAACAAAGCCACGAATTGAAGAATTTATTTCCGACTTCACTGAAAACATAAACCTTATAACTGAAGTTAATCTGTACAACCCGTCATGGTACCTGGTTACTCTATATGCTAACATATTTCCAATGACGTCATCAACCGTAGGTAAGCTAATTCATCGTGAATGGTCTTATAGAGTATAGTTTGTGTACTTCTTCCCAAAGTAGATGGTAAACATATACATAATTCAATAAGAGCAAAAATGACATTACGAAAAGATTTTTAAATGTTTTCTCTTAACTTAAATTTATTATTGCACGTGTCAAAATATAAAAAGGTGTATTTTCGCGCAATATGCGAAAAAAAAATATAAAAAATGCACTTTTACCAAGAAAATACAAATTACATGATATATCATCAGTGTTAGTAATTAAAATATGTCTTAAAAGATGTTTTGTCATGATTTTCGGCTTTCAGTTTAGTAACCATCGTTCACATGATTAAAGTTCATCATTGTAACATTAAGGTATCTTCACACTCTGTATCCTGACATTTATAATGTCCTTGACGTCATCCAGTTTTGGTCTTTCATCTGGATTAGGTTTCATACATTGATCTCCAAGACGCAACAGAAAGTCGTCTCCGACGACACTCAGGTCTTTCAGGACGCGGCCGATGGAAAATACATCAGAAGCTTTGCTGAATGGCCTTTGACCTGTGATTACTTCCGGTGCAACATGAATGGAGTTCTTCCTCACCTCGGCCTGTCTTTCGTCGGTGAATTGTAAATATTGTTTTTGATCATTCATGTTTAATGTCAAACCAAAATCAATCAATTTAATTTTGAAGTTTGGATTTGACTCAGTAGGATATATGTCCTGAGTTGGTTCCCATGATGCAACGCTGTCGACGTCATCCCATAGGTCCTCAGTGTCGTCTGCGACACTCGATGTCTGCAACATAATGTTGTCCGATTTGATGTCACAATGCAACCAATATCTGGAGTGCATGTCCCTCAGAGCCAAACAGATATCCATCGCCACCTGTAAATAATTATCTTTTGTGATAAGACACTTTTCTGTGGCATCATAGAGTGACGTTGCAGTGTACGATTGACCGTTTCTGACGAACTCTTGCACTATGGCGGGAAAAGGTCCATCGTCTTGTGGCAAAGTGACGCCGAAAAATGTTGGAATGCACTCCAAGCCTTGTAATGCTTTCAAAACTCTCACCTCGCTTGCAAAGTTCTGAAAAAGTGATGAAAATAATACCATACAAATGTGAAAGCCACAAAATGCTAAACAAACTCCCCAAAAAACAAATTTCTATCAAATTCTTTCTGCAATCATAATAGAGTTTTAACTGATATTCCGTAAAGTCATTATCAAGCTAATATAAAATATAAAAATAAAATATATGTTGAAATGTCAAATTTACGTATATCATAACTACAAATTTAATTATAATGTAAATGAGTTATATGGTTTATTTACCTGACCGGCAGTTTTTTCATTGAGATGTTTGTACTGAGTCTTGACTGCACAAAGTACTTGAGTTGATTTGATTCTCATCAGTTGTACAGCCCCATTACCACCTCCTCCTAGAAAGATGGGCATACCCCACTCATCCTCAACCTCTTCCAGATCTCCAGGAGGGATGTAGGGAATATTAGAAAGTCCCATCCTCTCACATACAGAGGATACGTGAAGCTCATCACTGGATTTAGTGTCTTGTGAGCTGAGGAGTAATAAACAATTCTCAGTGTATAGCTATTTGAAAGATAACTTTGCAGGACGTATTTGACCATATACAGCATGAATTCTTCGTGAATTCACCATTCAGTTGGTTGAGGTGGTCAAAAGGGGGAAAAAATCATCATATTCGTACAATCACGTTACCAAAGGTGACCTTAAAAACAGGTTAACCTTTCATATTCTGTTGAAAATTTGCCGCTTCCCTTACCTCCTGTTCCTCACTTATACCCATTCAGCGCAAGTTGTTATGCAACGACAGATGGTTTACAAATAGCGTGATATTATTGTTAACACATTCAAAACAACGTTTCCTTCAGTACAATGAAGTAAAAAACATCTTTATATATTAAACGATTATTCAAACCTAGCCTATAATTGTCCTAAATCAATGCCTTTAGTTCATTAAACATATCTATTATGCCAACGTTGTCTCTGTTTTGACCATCAGTGGTTATTTATTCTGAGGAAATTAGTATCAATGTTATACTTTAAATTGGATCTTACATCTAATGTTTCGAATGCTAAAAAGGAAATGACGGCTTTTCTAGTTTATAGGAAGGATAGAAGTTACGTGGGAGTGGTTGGGGTTGGGGTGGGGTGGTGGTTGGGAGGTGGAGGAGGTTAGTCATGTGGTTCATCCTTTGGAAACAAAGCTCCTTTAGATTTAAAATAAATACGACTATTACATACCTTAGATAGGATCCCGTGCAGGGATCGTCAATTGAGATAGTGACGTCACTTGGATGATCGGCGTGGATAATTTCACTATCACTGACAGAGCAGGAACCTCCAGATGACGTGTATGAGTCAATGGTAGATGCATTCTGGGATACATCAGTGGAGGTACCGTCTTGGTCTGAAGACCTCAAACAAGCGAACCACCAGAAGATCTTGTTCAAAGTTGAACGTCTGTGGAAGTTAAATATGTATCTTCAAAAATATATTGTTTTCCTCAGGTTGAAATTAGTTTGAAAAGAGTTGCAACTTTACCTTATGCCTAAACTTAAAATTGTATAACTTTAGAAAAGAGATGGTCATAAAAAGTCCTTTAAGTGATTCACAATCAGGTTGAGTTATTTAAAGTCCAATTTCACCAAGATCTACTAAACTAATGAATTGTACAATTTACTACAGAATATATACATTATTACATATATAATTATGTGATCATGCGTATAGGATAGGCTTAGGTCAAAGTAGCAATTTTCACAACAAAAATTGTAACTTTTGAAGATTGTAATTTCCTTGTTTGTATCTCGCAGGCTATAATGCTCTAAGGGGAAGCAGAGGGTGGTTGGTTAAAGATCATTCTTTTACATGTAATTCTAATTTGGCGAACGTTCTAGTCATATCGGTAGATTAAGAGATTTTCATAATTCGAGGTAAACAAACCCTTCTACCTCCTCCCCTGCTCCTCTTAAGATTTGATATGATGACGTCATTATCAACGGTCGAATTACTGAAACAAATCACTAGAATAATATAAAGAGTTATCACGTACCTTCCTCGTTGGCGGTTCTGCTTGTTCTTCACTTGTCTTCTTCTGAAAAGTTTTCTTCCCATGATAAACTGAAAACGATAAACAGGGAATATGTGAGTACCTGAGCATTATGATTATGATCGGGTGTAAGCAAACGTGATGTTACTTTATTATTCTATTATGACAGACGAAAGCTTACCAAAGTTGCGCACATGAGATATTTACTTCTTTGCACTTAATATAAGATAACGTACCTCCCTACCTTACCATATACCACTGTCAACATACCGGATGCCAAGCTACATTTATGGAGGTAAATTTTCCCCTTTTTATTCTACATCTAAACTTTATACAGGACGATAACTATTGTCTTCAAATTCGAAATGAAACTTCTAAGAAAGAGGGAGTTCAACTTACCAATATTATCCAAGAAGATGAAGGAATCTCGTAAAAGATGAAAGTAGTTTCTCGATAAACAAATCGCTTTGTTCGCAATGTAAAGTAATGTTGACATCACTAGATGTAAACATGGTCCATGGTTAGCTTCCATTATGGTGAAACAATGGGTCACTCCAGTGTGGAGCTGACTGCATTTAATTATTACGTAATACTGATCCATTGGCGCACCGAGGAATGTCCATTCTAATAAATCTTCAAGATAAAACATGATTTGATTTCCGAAGAGAAGCGTTAAATATAATTACAAATAGATCGGCCCCTAAGTCTCCGTTCTGTCATATGAAAGTATATATCAAAGTTAAACATTATAACAGGTAAGTTAATGTTTAGCGCATTTAAAATGTGTGAATCTATTTTGATCAAGAATATATAAACACGCGCGTTTGCATATTGATATAACATTAAGTATTGGGATTGGAAGCGTTGTTCTTTCAGTCAAGACGCCCATAGAGAAGCGCACGCAAATGTGATACGCATTTGATGCGCATAGCGCCGAAGGTTCTAGGATGATGGCTCCTATACTTCTTACATACAAACATTGCACGCGCGCGTCTGCAGGTGAACGCTTTTGACTATATAATTTAATTCAGTGCGTTCGTGTACACTCAATGAAGAAACCAACTTGCGCATATACGCATTGGTATTCTTTTTATATGACTTGTCTGTTCATTTTGTTAAACTGGTTTTCCGTATTTCTGATAGGTTTGGCTAGTACGGAGAAGGAACCGTAGTAGTAGCATAAAATATGAACCCATGCACTATTTAGATGTTAATTTGTATAATGGCAGGGAAATAGTGTTTCTAACTAGGTATAGAGATGAAGGGAGAAATGGCCTTAGAATCATAACGTTATATGTCAATTTATTTAAAGTTACGATGTACCTTATTTATGATGCACGAAACAAATAGTCCATCTATACGGCAATCAAATGACAGTATGACTTCACTGTCAGTAATTAGGACAAGTATCTAGCGCCCTCGGCACTGTAATATAGTTTTGGATTATTATTTCAATGTCATATGAATTTTCGCCACGAAGCATGATTCCCATATAGCCCTCTAAATAACAGTAACAAAAATAGGGCATTCTAGCACATCATAAACCCGATTTATCATTTCGTTCGTATTCATATTATTACTATCATTATTATTCTTCAGACATATAAAGTAAGATAGTAGTTGAACCCTACGGTGTGTCATTGGACCTAGTCTGTAGACCCATTAAAATGACAAAATATAGATTCTTTTTTGTTAATTAATTGTGTGGAAATTTAATTAAGTTGAAGTAGATCTTTCTCCATATTAAATGTATTTTGAATTGTATACAATTTTAATGATATTTATTTTACTCTAAATGGCTTCGGGAAGGTAATCATATTTTTGTTAAATATATTTTTGCCTCTGGTCTCGTTGATAGTATGGAACTCTTCATATTTAAGGTTTGGTGATGTTCTCAATTTTGAGTTTGAAGTTAGTTCCACCTATTTCGGTTTACATTTTTGAACAGGACTACAAAAAGTAAGTGCGGAACAACCCCCCCACCCCCCCCCAAAAATCGCGGACTGGTTTAAGGTGTACTTTGACACTCAACAGACAATTTACTCAACACCACGCCCCTCGCCCCTCACCCCTCGCCCCTCGCCCCTCGCCCCTCGCCCCTCGCCCCTCGCCCCTCGCCCCTCGCCCCTCGCCCCTCGCCCCTCGCCCCTCGCCCCTCGCCCCTCGCCCCTCGCCCCTCGCCCCTCGCTCACATTTTGACTCACGGTATAACCCAATGGATGTTTTGAGCTCACAATCTACAGAGTTTTCCCCTGTGTAAGACACCAACAACGAAACACAGAAATCAACCTAAAACTAAAAGAACAATCATTTACTAAATAATAAAACATTATAGTGGAAAAACCAACTCAAAATGACAATGTCGGCTTTCATTAACTACTATGGCATATATAGGACACCATAGAAACCGGTTTGTATGTGTATACGTTTGAGATGGACTTGTGGGGTACTGTTTGACAATATTTGAACCTAATGTTATCTTCGACTGTTCACTGTGTACGGGAGAGCCTAACGTGAAAATGTACGAGAAAAAGAGTTGTTGATTTTTCTTAAATACTATTTCATTTATAAATAGAAGACCATTGAGTAGCCATTAAATGATCAGATAAATACATTTGTATTGAAACCTATGATATAAATGGAAGAAACAATGTCATTAAAATGGAATATAATCGGAATAATAGATGTCTGTATACGGATGCTTAAAATGTCCATTATAGTTTATATGCCTAATTTGGCAACGACTTGACCTGCTAAGCTATGTTTGTTGCGCATGTGCATAGCTATGCTTGTTCGACGAATATCCCCAAAGTAGAGAACGGAATTGAACACATTTTGAGAAAAATGGCTGTTGGTTGGTTGGTTGAAAAGTCATGGCAGTCGAAAATAGAGGCGGCATTTAGGCTTTTTGGTTTTACAAAATTTTAGAAGTGTTAAAGTACCCAAAAGGGGTTCCTTGATATATATGCATTATGCGTGTGAAGGTTATAAGTGTCAATTCAATGTTTCCTCTTTAAATTAAGTTATAGTAAACAAAAAAACAAAATGATATGCAGTTGAGCTTTGACCTCTGTGTTCCCTTTATGAGGCACAATACTACCAACTTGAACGAAAATCGGCAAGGAGTTTTTGACACGAAAATGTAACATGCACACACACATATATACACACTCACACATGACAAGCTTTCACTTTCTAATGCATGATCACTTTAAATACGCTATGTATGCTTCCTACTTCAAATTAATGACAGAAAATGCCAACACTGTATCGGTGTTTCCATCACTTAACGAAAATGTTGCTGTATCCGTTACTTGGAGTTTGTTTACAACTCGTCTTCACAACTGGTAAGGTTTTTGTTGTTGCTATGTATATGTTTAAAACTTCTTTTTTTTTCGCTACTCGACGTAACAACTACTCGTAATATATATATATTTCCCCCTTTTTATTTTCTGATTCAAATATAGATAGTACTACTGCCGATGGTTTGTCGGAGTCAGTAGTTGTGCTGCGGGGGTCCAACCGCACACTGACTTGTGGACTCAAAAGCTTACAAAACCAGACGATACAAATTTGGTTTCGAGGATTCCTGCATGGTCAGAGTGACAAACCTGTTCAATTCCTATTTGCAAATGGAGGAACGAGTTATATACCAGTTGAATACCATAACGTTGAACTCTTAGAAACGGGGAAACTGTTCATTTACCATGCTAATGACATAAACAGTGGTCTGTATAATTGTACGCCGGGTAGGAGCATTCAGCTTGCTATCGAAGGTACGTTAAAAGGAGTATTTTGAAAGGGATAATCCTGTGGCAATTCTATTTTATTTATTATTGTTTTGCCACAAAAGTACAAAGTGAAGGGAAGTCTTCCATAAAGCTTAAAAGCTTAACAATGTGGAAGACTCCCTGAAGAAAGAAAAGAAAAGAAAAGAAAAATATATAAATATGTGTATAAATACATAAACATAAATATAAGTACAAATTAAATGTTTAATATATATATATATAGTAATTACATACAGGTATTATTTAGTTTTAGTCAGTAACTAGCTATTATTTCCTTACAAAACCACTTCTTAAAGGACGTGACTGACTTTTTACTCTTTAAATCGTTCGTTAGAAGATTCCATGTTTTTGTTGCACGGTTTTGTAGGCTTAAAGTTCCAATGGTGGTATTGTAGAGATTATAGTGGGCATGATTAGCATGCCTCGTGCTATGATTATGTACATCTCTGTTACTGGTTAAAAAATTGTCAAAGGCAGCTGGTAGTAATCCATTCCAGGTCTTGTAGGCAAATAATGCAATCAATGTAACACCTGTCATAAAGAAGCAAAAAATCCAGACTGCTAGTGGAAAACTCAGCGTCAGCGTCCGTAGTGCAAACAAAGTGCAAAAGTAACGTCTCACATTGAAATGTTAATACTAATCCCCTTACTAATCCCTAATGAAATACTAATCCCCTTACATCTATCTCTTTGTGTTCACCATGCTCATTTATCTGTCTGTATTCTGTGCGTGTTTTTGTCCCTACTGTTACTGTTACTTGTCATTTAGCCTTTGAAGAAGATCCTGCTAGGATCGAAACGTCAGGCCAACTTACTTTTACACATTCTCTTACACAGGCTCTCTAGTGGATACGCAGTTTGCTAACAGTTTTTTTTTTCAGCTGCTCTGTTACTGTATCCTTTCGGGTCAGATCCTCCTTATCTACTCTGTATTTGTACTTGTATTTGTATTCTTGTGTTTCAGTTTTTCTTTTAATTTTTATCATTTCTTCCCCTGTTGATTCCTTTTTTTCTTCCCTCCATCCCTTGTCAACTATAACCCCCTCACATCTATCTCTTTGTGTTCACCATGCTCATTAACCTGTCTGTATTCTGTGTGTGTTTTTGTCCCTTCTGTCACTGTTACTTGCCATTTAGCCTTTGAAGAAGATCCTGCTAGGATCGAAACGTCAGGCCAACTTACTTTTACACATTGAAATGTTTTATTATGTTACGTACAATATACGTTGATTTAGTAACAAACTTATTACTGGCGAGGGTTGGTCGGATTCACTTTTTGTGCTGCAGGGCTCCAACCGCGCACTAGCTTGTGGAAGCAAAAACTTATAAAACCACACGATACAATATACGTCGATTTAGTAAATAAATTGATTAATCGATCATGGCTTGCCAACACCACAGTACAAAGATTAAACTGAAGCATGCATATTACTTTGCATTGTCATTTTGGTCAAATTTTGTTTTTTCTTCAGTTTTACCGAATGTGACAATTATAGGCCTTCCGTCTTCCAGTTTGTACACCTCGAGAAGTTATGAAGTTGGCTGTATGGCCACAGGATCGAGTCATAATGTTACGGTGACTTGGCTCAAGAACAACCAAACTTTCGATGCTGTCCAACGTTCCACGACCGATGTCCGAGAACATGGTATTTTAACCCAGAGTATTATGTTGTACCGCCCAGAGCCTGGTGACACTAACCTTACATGCCTGGTTCATGGACAAGCCGATGGTAGTTTTGTTTACGCCAGCGAAGAAATTCATAGTAAGTAACACGTATAGACAAACTAACGGGGACGCAACCATGTATATACTTCTAGGCTGGGGGGGGGGGTGGTGCCTAATTAGTCCCCGCAGAATAAAATCAGTGGGGCGGAGGGGTTGGGGATATTCACCCCTCTCCTCACTGGCAAAACAGATTATTACCTAAATTCCTAGTGTACAGAACACGAGTAGACAAATGTATAACATGTTAAGGCGTTTCAATCTACACGGTCGAAAATTCTTCCACAATTGTTTCGAAACTTGGAAGTTATAGCCGTGCACCATTTTAAATTTCTTAGCACCCTCCATTTCACCCCGATTTATTTCAAAGGGGGAGGGGAGAGCCCCCCCCGTTTACAACCCTCCTCGGGACGACATGATATCTTAGCCCTCCCTCCCCCCTACAAAGATAATGGTTGCGTCCATGGACATGACGGTTACTGCGCATGCTTATATCATTTTGTTAATGTACTCTTTTTTTTTATAGTTTTTCTACTCTCTCTACTTTCTCTCTCTCTATATAAATATATCTCTCTCTCTTTGCTATTGCAGACATTTCTGAGAGCGTAGGTAAACTTGATTATCAAACGGTTGGCTATAATGAAAGTGTAACCTTACACTGTGAACCGATTTTAAACGCAACGACTTTCTCATTCTGGGTGAATCCACATGAGTTCAACGTAGAACTACTTAACGGAGATAAGACGTTCACGATCAGTAACGCTCTCTTTTCGAATGAGAATAACCACTATACGTGTCTGAGGGGTAATGATGAAGTCGAGATAATCAGCCTCCAAGTTCAAGGTGAAGTCTTAATAATAATCTGATGCGCAGGAATAAAAAGAAGAAAAAAAAGAAAAAAAAACAGCTTACAATTAATTTTTGTTTGGATTATAGCCCACACAAAAAAATCGACCCTTTTCACTTTAATCACGTCTCGAAAACGATTATTTCGTTAATCCAATCGTCCCCATGGGCGGCGATCCGTACTTCCGAGTGGGGGGGGGGGGGGATATGACCTTGTTGACTATCTAAGCGTAGCGCCACCATGAGTTGGCGCGAAGCGTACAAGAAAATTTTGGGATTTACACACCCTCTAGATGGCCGGAAACGGCACTTCCCGAGGTTTCCAAGCGGCATATACCCAACTTTAAAATAGGGATTTCATGTCCAAAATATCTCATAATCAGGATCCAAAATACTTTTTTTTTAATTTCGGGTGTTATTTTGGGAAAATTGCCCCTGTCAATCTTGTTTCAGGCGCTACGTTAGAATGTTCGAGAGCTCTTTATATTATTCGATGAAGAAAATGGCCTCATGCAGGCTATTATAGGCTTAAACATGCAATACACAATTACACATAGTTACATTCCTAGGTACCGATTGCTATAGGGCATCCAGGTGAAACGTACGTGTATTAACAGGGGCGTCGGAAGCTATTTGGGATTGGTACGGAAGATCAGAGTGTGGCCATCTACCATAATTATCGGGGGGTGGGGGACGTTTGGAAGGTCAAACTACGCTACGCGCCACCATTGGTTGGCGCGTAGCGTAATGGAGAAAATTTTGAAAAAATGCCTCCCAGATTGCAGGAAATGGCACTTCCCGAGCTTTTCTTCTGTGCATTCTCCCTTGTCTGTTTTTGTACCCGATTAATCTTCTGAAACACATTTTGAAGTATGTTTTCATTTTGGTTCTTTATTTTTTGCCTTTTTTTCTTCTTAGTGCTACTTTTTTTTTTTGCGCCGTGAATATTGGTCCGGCGAACCGCTCCGACGCCCCTAATTAAGCATTACCCTGGTAACATGAGATTCTCAGCTGTTCGAGGGAACATGTACGTGTGTAGGCCTACTATAGGGCCTATATGAATACTATGAGGGTGCATATATGTACTATATCAATACCGTGGGCGCAATAATACATTTTGTTGTTATAGGGCCAATGAAGCCTACAGTCAACTATTCTTGCTTTATAAAGACGGTTTATTTGAAAAGATCGCACTGCGTTTATGGTATAGGCGAGAAATGAAGCTAAAAAGAGCCGTACATTCACGATGATGCATAAATGAAGGCATGAAAATATTCTTATTCCTGGCATTTGGTGGGGAGGATATGGTGTATTACATCCCCTCCACCCATTTTCATGGGGGATATATCCCCCCCCCATCCCCCCCCCCCAGGATCGCCGCCCATGATCGTCCCCATTCCTCTATGTACCTCAAGGCTATAGATATTTGCTGATCCAGGTGAGGGTTGAACATCCCCTTTTCAATCTCAAAAAAATGAAATAAAAATGAAAGTAATTATTAGCAGAAACTTGCTATATGGCTAGAAGGAAAATTTATCAGCATTGTAATATTGTCTTTATAATTCAAAGCTATGTATCAGTTAGGCTTCTTTTGATTAATGTATCATAAAATTAAGGTAAAAATGATGAAACGTTTCAATTTCATTTGCAACTACTTTAATCAGCTTTCATATAATTGAACTGTTGTATATTTTCAAATTTTTCATTCTGTTAGCTTCTGTTTTATAAACTTCGCTGTCCAACATGATACTGCTGTATTGATGTTTGTGATAGTCTAACTGACCACCCCTACCCCGTAATCGATCAGTCCAGTATCTTCCTCATTCCCGTAACCAGGCTGGGGCACGGGGGTTCCCCTCCCCGTGCAAATTAAGGTACTTCTCGTGATGTGCACCCACCATGTATACAAGACAAAACATATTTTGTCCTTTATTAAATTATTATCATTATTTACTTTCTAGCCTGCTTTCTCCTTTGTGTATCCGCTACATTACGTTTTACTTCTTAATATTCAGGACACGCCATAAATATATCATTTCCTTCTTTGTTTTAACTTCAGTTATTCCGACTCTGACTATCAAAACTTTTGAGAATGACACTGACCAATTATTGTACGCCGATGAATACCGTACAGACACGCTATATAAAGTGGTTTGTGAGGCGTCTGATGTTAGAAAGCCAGCAACGATAGGCTTAGAAATTAACGAGCGCCGTATGGAGGGAATAATTACATCATCGATGAATAGAAGCCTACTATATCCCGACACGCACGAATACCACATTGAAGCATATTATACCCCGTCAATAGGAGACCGAGTTCTCTCATGCCATATCAATTCCAGGGGAAAGTTAGAAAATGAATCATCGGCTATCATAGGTATGAATATGACTTAATCATTGGAATATTACTCGCAATTTTAAGAACTTGGTAATCCAGTAGGTCAAGGATGACTTCAGGTAGAATTGTAGTATCGATATATTGTAGTCCAAGAAAAAGAAGAAAGTAAAATATTTTAATCCTTGGTATGCTCCTTTAATGCTAAATCGATGATGACGTCTGCTTCACATTGCATTTTTTCCTTCTTATGATAATTTTACTCCAGTCTTTTAATAATTTTTTTTATAACTGAACCAAAAATGTTCTGTTAAATTCATTGAATCAACATCATTGGATGGCATTAAACACTATTTACTCTTTAAACATTTGTACTACTTTGTTAACAATTCATGTGAGAGTACATATAAAAGTCCTCTATTGTCTCATTGAATATTGTCTTGCATCTGAGGAACTCATCTAAATAGTCTCAGTATTAGACTAAATAGTCCAGTCACTTTTATCGATAAACTTCACTTATTTAAGGGTCATTTCTCAACACATAAAAGTGGTGCAGGTACAGAAATACAACATGTACTTATAACAGTCGTGTTAACGATCAATCACATATCAAAAACATATTTGTGCTCAAAGACATCCTTTCAAAAAGTAGGAGGAAACCAACAACACGTGATAGCAACCAATCTTATCTGCGTCCACTTTGCTGTTCTATAGTAGATTTCTGTAATAATATATAGAGCTTAACCTTTCTTAATGTATAGAGCTAAACTATAGATACTGCAAGAGTTTATCTAAATATCATGTATAGTCAAGTAATGATTATCCTGCTAGCTCTCCATAATTGCGTACACTGACGTAACCTATGTATTCTGCTAACTATTTCTAATTGTAAAGAGATAACCTGCATGGTAACTCTTTCTAATTGTGTAGAGCTAACCTTTGTATCCTGCTAACTGTTGCTACTTGTATATAGTGGTAACTTGTAGGTACCGGTAACCTGTGTATCGTGGTAACTCTTTCTGATTGTGTAGAGCTAACCTTTGTATCGTGCTAACTGTTCCTATACTTGTATATAGTGGTAACTTGTAGGTACCGGTAACCTGTGTATCGTGGTAACTCTTTCTAATTGTGTAGAGCTAACCTTTGTATCGTGCTAACTGTTTCTATACTTTTATATAGTGGTAACTTGTAGGTACCGGTAACCTTTGTATCGTGCTAATTCTGTATAATTGTAAAGAGGTAACCTGTGTATCGTGGTAACTCTTTCTAATTGTGTAGAGCTAACCTGTGTATCGTGCTAACAATTTCTAACAGAGGTATAACTTGTGTATCCTACTGCTGTATAATTGTATAGGGATTACCGACACCGTACAGAGCTACCTATGCAAGTATGTAATCAGGCTAACGCTGGTTTGTTTCCATTTCTCTTCCTTTGCAGTTACGCACACGATACCGAGTCATATTTCCACAGAATACGTAAAGTATGGTGGAAATTTGTCTCTTGTGTTAGATAATTTCACAAAAGGTGCGGAAGGATGCCTAAAGTGGAAATTCAGTCAACGTTTAGGTTATCCAGGTGTTAATCTACCACCGAATGTGGCGCTTAGCAACGATGCTAAGGCGAACGATAGTCACGTGACGATAACCACAGCTACGATGAAAAACCAGGGCTTCTACACATGTTATAATTGGAATCAACAAGCTCACGTAACAAAGATTATTGTAAATGGTAGGTTACATATAGTCCGTGAGCAGAACTTTCTATGGGGGTGCAGAGCGGGTTTGGGACCGTTTCATTGAACACCGTCCTGACGGGGCTTTTGCTATTATATGCAAAATGGAGCAGTTAATGCTAACGTCTCCCACAGCACGAAAGGGCATTCTCAAACAAGGAAAATGAAGGTGGGAAGGAGAGGGGGGTTGGGAACGCACCTGTGGCATGCCCTCTTCGTTTGTAAAAAGACATTCGTCGTTTTTTATCTTTTCGAGAATGTTTAAGCTGCTGCTTGTATTCAACCAGACCGATAATTAATCTGATGTATTTCTCTCAGACTTCTTGTCCTGGTTGCCCTTAGTTCTGTTTTAATTCATAAATCATAATTTAAATCATAATTTGCAAGTTTGAAATCATGGTTATAGTATGGAAGTTAAAAAAAAATGTCGGAACTATGGTGGAGACGTTAAGGTGCCGTCAAAATGTTAAGAGTTTTGGGGTAAATATAGTATCAATTGTCAATAGCTTTCTGCAACATGACAAATTCCATTAAAATATAATACAGTGAGGAATTCGACATTTTGCTGCAAACTGACAAAATATGGTCATTTATCAGATTTTATCAATTTAACAACAATTTGCAGGCAAACTCAGATAAATGATCATAGATAGAAAAGGCATCATTTTTTTACTCCTCAAACTTACAGTGACAACAAACATGCTGATTACGTTTGATAATAAACCTTCACCTGCGGATGGCCTGGTACTGTATCGGTACAAGTCCTACCTAATAACTTGTACAATGTACGGCACTTACCATCCCGTCAATATTTCATGTCGAGTCAATGGTACTAATGCAGCAGATGATGCAGGAGAGTGTAATATTCGTCACCATGAGATCTATATCAATGAAATGCGTGATGACCTGTATGACTACGAGAGCACGTTTACTTATCACCCTCAACCGGGAGATAAATCTCTTACCTGTGTGGGCAGCAGTTATCCCGATGAAGCTAGGAGTAGTAGTAGTATTAGTGCTACAGCAAGAATAGATGGTAAGATCACTTTCTTCATTCTAAGCCTCATTCGTTTGAGCAATCATCAGACAACTGGACCAGTTGTTTGATGCCGTCATTGTCCCACTCCCCCCCCCCCCCCTCACCAGTGGCAAAACCAGAAATAAGAAAAGGAAGGTCCTCGACCCTCATCCACCTTAAGACGAAGTGTCAACATTTCTGAATACAACTCGTCTTACACGGATAAGGCCCATTGGATTTAAATTTCATTTTATTAATGCTTTTTTTTAAGGAAAAGTCGCCCAGGAAAGAACCTGGGCACGAAAACCAAACTACCGAACTAATGATCCGCTCTCAACCCCAGTCCCCTTGCATCGAGGCTGTGTGATCATCGTCGGGTGTCCATCACCATTCCCCTCGAAAGGGAACAGATACTACACATGATCTCAGCCAATGCTCATTATATATTAAATTGCATGTCTGCAAAGTATTCTCTCTATTTGCTGTTAACAGTTTACCTTCGTTAAGCATAATAACACGGGTAGTGAAAATATTGAAACAAGCTTTGTGTGCGAGGGTATACTCATTATGTCGGATTTGATTAACAGCTCGAGGGGCCCTGGAGATCTGGTCCCTCGATCGGACATTGGCAAATTGTCCGAGCGATCAGTCTCCCCCTTGAAAAGAATGGAAAGAAAAGTAAAAGCAGAGAGTCTAAAGTTCTTTACTATTATAACTGATAAAAGGAAATGTATAGCTTGTCCATCTGCCTCGAACCTAAATATATAAACAATACTTAGCATGAAACAAATGCAATGAAAAGAAATTCTTGAGTAGGGATGAAAGAATGGGTTAGTGGCAATATTAACGACGGGTTGGTTAATGACCGTTAACAATAAACGCTTACTATATATGTATATATATATATATATATATATATATATATATATAGTAAGCGTTTATTGTTATATATATATATATATATATATATATATATATATATATATATATATATATATATATATATATATATATATATATATATACATGAATGTGTGACATTCCACCTTCTTGCAGAAAGCGAGGTTTGGTATGTGTATTAGCACTATGTAATGATATTCTTTAATTCCATCTCTAGATGTGATTTACGTAGACGCGGAGATCATTAAAAGATATGAGGTCCTTGGTAGTGACGTACACATGTCATGTTCCGTTAGTAATGCAACGACAGATCTATGGTGGTCGTACCACTCTTCTCATCATTCAACGAAAACATATAACATCACAACGTCAGCGGAGGTTATCAATACTGAAGAGATTAACGTGACGATTTTCGGAGTAAGTCTTGAAAACAATGGGAAATATATCTGCCATCATGGGTTAGAAGACGTTAAAATAATACTGCTTCAAGTAGTTGGTAAGTTAAAGTTTATATGTGAGTCATTTTTTAGCATGTATCATTCATAATTATATATAAGTAAAACGTGCCATTACATCATAAAATTATATCATTTGCATTTTTCATCGAAACAATAGCAAGACTTCAAACTCCACGTGAACAGGAGTGTTAGCTCAGTGGTTAACGCCGGTGCCATTCAATCATAAGGTACCGAGTTCGAGTCACTCCAAGATTAATGTCTGTCGTCCAGTTACAGAGTTGTTGACAATTGACAATTCATAATCATGGACGTTATATATGAATGTAAGAGACTAACTTCGGTCAGCTTGCGGCTTTGATAAGCCAATGATGGCTTCTTCGCGAGTTCCTGCTTGCAGGAGGATCTAATATACATACATTCAACATTTTACGCGGGTTAAATTTATTGAATATATAGCAATGTGACGGCGTACAATATTGTAAACCTACCGTGCAAGCATTCTCAAATCTTTGCTCTTTTCATCATATGAAACGAAAGCATAAATTGAACATGTAGGAGTATACGGATTTCCGCTTATTCAACTATGTCATTTGAATCTAGGACGTTTAAGTATACTTGTGATTTGAATCGGTTGACCGGATGAAAATATATCCTTGATTGCCCTGCGTTGGTGATTAAGTACTTACATGTAAACACTATAATTTGATATTTACTACTTTTAGTATACACGCTGGCTAAAAGAGCCTACATTACTGCTATGGAAATTAAACAATTAACCTTAATGATTGTTTCGTTATGTCTGATAAACCTATTTGAATATAAAAGCCTTTGTTCGAAGAGTGGATGAACTCAAGAGAATAATATACCTATAGTAATTACACCGGCTGTAATATACACTTACATTACCTTTCACCCTAAAGTACACGCGACACTCTGCAACAAACAGCAATCAAACATCAAACTGCACGATACTTCCTTGTATATAGAAAGAGATTATATTATCCATAGTATCCATATTAATTTCATTGTCTTTGATATGAAATGTTCACCGAGTTTCACTTTTCTCCATCGTGTTGTTACCCTTTATTTGATATACCAGACACACAAATACGTTCATAATATAGAAATGATTAATATTTGTAATCTTGAATCTAAAATTTTGTGTCTTGAGAATGTTGAAAAGGATTATTTTCTAAAGAGAAAGTGAACACACACGCACAAATCCCTATTGTTTATTATGTACGAAATATGTAAGATTATAGACTTACTGAGAAAAATATGTACCTATATTAACGGTTTACTCAATAAACTCTTTTTTACCCATCTAAAGTGGATTTAAATATCCTCCTGATGCCTGAAGTGGATCGTGTTTACCCTGGCACTATTGAAGCCTTTCTCATATCTACCTACACATTTGCTTGTACAGCAAACAGCACCGATTGGATTAAGTCCATTACCTGGGAGATCAATGGTGTACCTGTAGCAGACGGTATCAAGACAAGAAACGAATCTCGCGGGCAGTTACATCAACTAACCTCTGAGATGACTTATAATCCAGCCATTACAGACACGAAAATATCATGTGTTGTCCAGGGAATTAACGAAACCAAAGAGGAAACAGTGTTTATTAAATGTAAGATAAGAAATGTCTGTATCTATATGCAGGGACTGTGAACGTGTAAGAAGAATTGAAGGTTCAATCATATACAACAATCAATCGATCAACCATTCAATCGATTGATCAACCAATGATACGATCAACCAATCAATCCATTTATGTATCAATCAATCAATCTGTAAACAGATCAACCGTTCACTCAATTAAACAGTCAATCAATTAGTAATCAATCAACCAACCAATCAATTTATGGACTGTTTCATTGATTAATGAAAGATAAACGATTGCTACATGATACAATTATTCATGAGTCCATTTCTGCGTTGGTATATATAACGTTACTCGCATTGCATGCTAGCGCCTTCTTCGATCTTTATAATGTCACCTGGTTGAAGCTAGCAGACATTAAGAACAGAGTTATATCAACTCTATGCAGAATAACGGTTTTTTATTATTGAAAATGCCAATCCCAAGTGGACGTCACGTACATTATCACACACATAAAGCTGACATCACCAGTTTAACAATAAGTCAATGTTTCAAGATCATGCATTTTTAGATTATAAAGATTAGGCGAGTTTGGCATATCGTCTTGGAAGTTAATTCAAAGTCCCGCCTATCACGTCCTCGTTATTTTAATATATATTACACCAAGTCTTCATTACCAGTCACCCTACAACTATTCTTTCATATGAAGCTACACTTTATCTGTTAACAAGTGGCATTTTAATGTATTGATTTATGTATTTTGTGTTGGAATGAAATACATTTACAGATGGTAAAAACGATGGAGTGAGACAGTAGATATGTTGTTTAGCAGAATAATATTCGTTGTCAACTGGGGCAACTATAGACATGTACCACCCTTCTATAACTTTCATAGCCTTCATTTTGCCATATTTCCATTCGTAATAAACTAAACTAATGCTTCGTTCTTCATCTTTAAACTTTAATACGATTGTCATCTGTTTCTACAATGAATTCGTTTGTTCTCTTTGTCAGTGGTTCTCCCCGATGTCACACAACATCTGCTTCATGCAGGAATTACGGTCATTCTCGTTATATTTGTAGTTACATTAATTCTCGTTTCCTGCCGGAGAAAGGCCACACGTGAGCATTTTCTTTTCTTACTTTGAACCTATACTAATACACACAATCTACATAAATTTTTCATTTATTTATATCAAAGTATACTACCGCAATTCACGCAAATAAAACTGATACATTTGATATTTCGCGAAACAGGTACACGAGGAAATGCACCATCGACGACCAGGTATGTTCAATGATTTGGATTTTATCTCGATATTAACATATGATATGAAATAATATTTAAAAACGACGTTTAAAGGAATATTCATCGAGCAAATATCACTCACTTTAATTTAATATTTTATAAGTTCTACTTAAATGATATTTTGGCCTTCATTTCCTGATGTCAAACCCTGTTATATAAATGACGAAATATAAACTCATATTCATACTTATTAAAATAATTGAAAATTTGGTGATACAGTATACCTTACCAACATTGTACCCCGAATTATAACCTACACTAGTGTCATAATTATTGCAAACAAATATTTCTGTTCGTTTTGCACAATTTAGTAGAATGAAGGAAATCTATAACATTTGAGAATTTTTGAGATAAACATATGTAAACTATAAATAATAGTTCCAATGTAAAGAAAACAGCACGAATAGGCGTCTGACATTTTGTAACAATTTCAATTAGACTTTCATGTAGTATTCTGCTTCGATTCCCAAATTTTGCCATGACATCAATATTTTTCTCTGTTGCCTAACATCGATCTGTTTATAAACGAATGCGTTTGTTTAGTCTATAGTCGTAAATTTTCACTCCTCATTCGGATGATCGGTATTTGATGTACCTATTACATGATAAACACATTTTTACGCAAGGATGTAATCATGCTAAAAATGAATTCATAAGACTAGCTAAGAATATACATAGTTCTAAAGATCACCCACTTCACTCCGAGTTGATCTCTCTGTGCAATAGAACCAACAAGTACAATCTACGAAATCCTACTATCTTGCCAACTTTTAGAATTATGCTTTTTAAGAACTCTTTTATCTACAGAGCAATCATTTATACTTAAAATGGGTTCTTAGAATCTCTGTTATAATCCTTTTAATCTTTCAAACTTCTAATCCTCCATCTTATATCTTATTTGTTCATGATTTCATGATTGTACATTTTTACGTCTTTTATGTATCCTTATTATGTGTCCATTTTATAAATTTTGTAAATTTATACTGGAATAAAGAAATTGAATTGAAAATGTGGCAGAACACTAAACTTAAGAATGTGACACGTGAACATTCTATAAACAATTTAATTATTGAATTATTTACTGAAACATTAAATTATCTTTTTTTTAAGGATGGAGATGTCGGAGGTCCGTCGAAGACATCGCGAAGAAGACGCAGTGGTTCAGGCAGCAGAGTGTAAGATGGTCATTTATAATATAACGTATGACGTTATAACATAATGATACTGAATAATGTACTAACTCAAGAAGAATTGCAGCTAAAAGTAAAACATACTACTGTTGGAACATAGACATACTACTGTTGGAACATAGACATACTACTGTTGGAACATAGACATGCTACTGTTGGAACATAGACATACTACCAGGGGGTAGATGCCGGGGGGCACCTGGGCACGTGGCCCCTTCCCCACCACTTTTTACCAAACTAGCAAATGTGCCCTACTGGCAAATAAAATGTGTCCCTTTGATGAAGAACTGTCTTTTGGATATCTTAGGCCTTTGCTAATTTTAATATTTTATTTTCATTATTTATTTTTAGTCTGTACATGCTATTTCTAAAATGGCATCCCATATCTTTTTGTAGCACGGTTAACAATAAACAATCTCAATAAATTGTATGGATAGCATACTAACACATCATATATATTTAAGTGATATATGGCCGGTATGTAGCGGTTGATACTAGTATTGGAACATAAACACATACTACTGAAACAGAAACATTGTATTGCTGGA
The DNA here is from genome assembly GCF_037975245.1 of Apostichopus japonicus. Lineage (NCBI taxonomy): Eukaryota > Metazoa > Echinodermata > Holothuroidea > Aspidochirotida > Stichopodidae > Apostichopus > Apostichopus japonicus. The sequence goes on along the minus strand of NC_092563.1, from coordinate 16,374,745 downwards.
AGATACACACAATACAATTGGAACACAAACATAGACTTTCTTATGTGTATATTAGGGGCATCGGAGCCGGTACGGCAGGTCCGGCGAACGCCGGACCATTATCCTCTGCGAAAAAAAGAAAGAAAAAAAAAGTAGGACTAAAAAAAAAAAGTGGCAAAAAATAAAGAACCGAAATGAAACAAGCAAGTAGGCAAAATGTGACTACTCTGGCATGGCAGGGGTCTTGTTTTCAAGCTCGGGAAGTGCCATTTCCTGCAATCTGGGAGACATTTTTTCAAAATTATCCCCATTACGCTACGCGCCAACCATAGTAGCGCGTAGCGTAGTTTGACCTACCAACCGTCCCCCCGATATTTATGATAGACGGCCACACTCTGAACTGCCGTACCAATCCCAAATAGCTTCCGACGCCCTAATATACATGATCTCTATATGTGTAGTTGATGAAAAGTTATGACTGTGAGTAACCGAAGAGTTACTGTACCTTGTCAAATGTCATAGCAAGAACAGACGAAATGAATTAGATTCGGAAATTAACTTCAGGAAGTGACATCACGGTAGCATACAGTTGGTGTTTTATTGCTGTAATGACATATAACCAGTGTTCGAAATTCAGTTAGGCCACGTGGATCAGAAAATAGGAGCCTCAGATATTTCTTGGGGGATCCGAGAGGGTCCTAACCAGCTCCCTATGGCATGTCTGGTCATATCTTGTATGTAAGCCTATAGCCAAAGAGATCAATGCTTCATCTGTTATGCGAAAAAGGAAATTCTTTAAAAGAACTAACTCACCCACCCGAAGATATGTACCTTTCAAACTGCATGTCATATAGTTATACAAAAAATATCACATTTTAACAAAATGAGTTTGGTCCATTTATCTTGCAGGGAGAAAATCAATGGTTGTTTTCTCAAACAGGTACTGTATAAATAACATGTTTACATCACCTTATTTTTAACCAATCTTTTTTTTTCAATTGGACACTTAATGGTTAGATCAAATTCTCTTTACATTTTGTGAGTTTTGAATAGATTCTGTGTCTTATATGGGTATATCAGGAACCTAGAAGCTAGAAGTCGGTAACGAAATGAGTCAAATTCTTTAAGCTTCTTAGCTTCATAACAATCTCTTTCAAGTTTCATTTCAAATATAAACACTGTTATAAATATACTTCTCTTTCAATCCAGTTCTCGTTCAAAGTTTTCCAAAATGAGATCATCGAAACTTTTCCTTGGCAAACAGAATGACGAAAGTGAAGGTAATTACTGAGGTAGCTAACGAACTCAGCAGGTTCGCATTCTAATACATCACTGCCTAATTCTATTTGAACTCTTATCGAAATGCCAAATGCTATTATTCTCTGGAGTCTGCAAAATTATGCGTAATTTACCAAAGACCCAGATGTCCACCATGTGGGGGGGGGGGGGAGGCGGGCCAAGCCACTGTGGGGGTTCATGCTGAATAACCTATTAATAAAACAATAATATACCAACAATTAGCAACAAACGTTAGAGTAACATAAATTTCACAAACATGATCACTTCACAGTCACAGCAATAGCCTTGACTGTAGTGTAAGCATTTTCTGTGTTACCCCGCAAGCGACAGCTTTTTTGTCTAATTAAACATATTACGTAAAACACATATCAGATATTCAGCTCGCGATAAGACTGATGTAGTGCCTATCGTTCTAAATCGACAATGTTTATTGTCAAAAACGTGTGTTTCCCTAACTGTATAAGTTGGAGGGGGAGGCCCCGTGTGGCCCCACCCTCAATCCAAAAATGTATGTACCATTTTCTAATACAGGTTTCATTCATCCCTATACAACAGGGGTTTACGCAAGGGTCATTGGTGACATCTACGGAAGTAACATGATACCATTCAATCAGATATGCATTGTAATGAAGCTCAAGCACGGGAGCTTCCTCGAACGATGGATTGGAACATTCAAACAAAACCTGGTAAAAAAAATCGGCATTTTCTTGACGACAGTTTCAGGTATAGTAAATGTTCTCATGGCCGTATATATATACACACACATATATATATATATATATATATATATATATATATATATAAACTCGTATTTATCGGAAATGTCAAAATGGTATGTGTATAGGAACAGGGGGAGATTGGCTGCATCATCATATTTTAAAAGTAAAGGGACGGTACATAGTAGGTTTCTCACCAACCATTATATCTAACTATAGGAATCAAACAATTAAATTTTCTTGCCCCTCAGCCCCCCCCCCCCCACCCATATTGTTCCAATGGGCTGTCAATGTTAATATATGTTCACACATTTTATCACCGGAAAGATTATAAACATATTGCTCGGTGATTGTTGTTAATGCTTTTTAAAAATAAGCAAGTATAAAAAATATTTTCAACGTTTCTGGTGTTCTTGATAAAGAACCGCCATTTTCACTCTGAAAACTGATAGGATTCCGATATCTCACGGTGATTCAGCCGTGTTAGAATAGTGTAAACGTAACATTTTTTGTTTGTTTTTGTAAACCACTGTTTGTTGAACCATCAGAGGCAGCACCTATTGAGGACCAGTTTCGATGGGATATGTTTGTTAAAACTCTCATCGATATCCCAAACAGTCAATACATAATGACCACGTACGGAACATCCCTTCGACGAGGTAAATTATACTTCCAGGAAACACCGTACATGCATTGTGTCCTTGGTGGTCTACTTATGAGATGTAGGCCTATCCGTTATTAAGTCTCAGCTACACTACCATATGTTATTAAATTGTCGAAATATTTAGCTTTTTGTTTTTTACAAATTGTAATGGTACTGCATGCAAGAGTGCTTTTATATGTCATTGGTCCACTAACAAATAATACGTTTTGGGTCCATGATTGGACAATCGTCACTAAGCCATTCTGACAACTTATTAATAATAGTCTTTTCTTCAAGTGTTTTTAACATTCGTCATCGATTCATATTTGCATATCGATCCGTATGTTTCACATATGACTTTAGTTTTTTGGTATATATTTTACGCACGTCATTTATTCCATATCTTATTTTTTAACCAGGAAGACTTTACTTAGTTCAAGAGCTCCTCGAGGTGGATTCACTGAGGGCCTGCTTGGAGAGTCAAGATTATCACAAAATTGAGAACATTTTAAGCTACGCGGTACAGACTGTCGAAGGCATGAGCTTTCTCACCAGTCACGAGGTATAATCTATGAACATTACATTCAAGTATATTTTGAATCCCGCCACCACACACTGTACGATTGGTCCCGAGCAGTCTCAACTCGACCGACGTTAGGGCGAAAATCTTTTAATCGCGAAGACTAACTTAGTGACACGACTGACCTCCCGGACACTAACCGACTGATCAGAGCCCACAATGACATGCCTGCTACCAACGACCGGAGGCGTATTTTTTCAAATGTGAATTTATTTTTGTTGTAGTTGTTGAAACCTGTACAGTTTCATCGTGAACCACTGTACACTGCACGACTCCCATTTCGGACAAAGGCTGCATGTGCTGTTTTCCCGACTGAAGCCGAAGACGCGACTTTGAAACCCAAGTCAAGCTGCCCGACTATCCGCGACTTTCCACGAAACGACAGTCGAGATGCACCGAGTCGTGATCAGTCTGGCAGTGTGCGTCTTTGAGTGTGTATCTTCACCCGATACTCATAGCTAGTACAGTATCTGCGGTGGCACAGTAATAACTGCAAAGCTGTTACACGTTGAACTACGAGTCCGAAAGGTGAAACTGTGCGACGGCTGGGTAACGAAGACTACTTCCTATCCGTATAATACGGAGTGCATGGTCTGCGCTGGCACAACACAAAGCCGACACACTGCGGCGGTTATTTTATACTGCTTGCGAGATTCAGATGATAGCCTAACTTTTTTGCTAATCGTATTAGTAAATCCATTCTATTGAGACATTCTTCACGGACAGGTGACTATGTGCAAGTCTCAAATAGATACAAAACAGATACACAAAATGGGACATAAGGTGGGGGAGGGGAACCTAGATTAGCCTTATAGGTAGTTCCACGTCTAACTTAGGCCTTAATATAGTAATAGTTTACCACGTCAAATACTCATAGACTCCTTGTCCAGTCGCACAGTTCTTTGTCTTACATGGGAACGTGCAACAGCTTTGCAGTGCCACCTGTATCGAGTAGGTAATCAAGACACCAAGACGTTCTTAAGATAACTGCACGTGTATTGCCTCTGGGTATCGGTGATATCATATTAACAGATTAACATAAGGATGGCGCTATGCTAGTACAATATGTGACATCTCCCTTATCAAGGTGTGAATAATATAATATGTTGAATGGTGATGAAATAGTTGCAAATTCCACTTAATATTATTTGCAGTTTCTCAAATTGTTCTGACAACGATATGGTAATAACAAAACTAAACTACAGAAGATTTAAAGGTAAAAAGAAAACAAAGTATAGACTGTTAGTCTATAAACAGATAAACTTCTTACTCAGCCACTACTGAACAAACTTAGTACTCTTCAATAAACCTTTTTGGTTTACTAATGACTCTACCCATGGAACTGGTCCCCTGAAGCTGCTCCTGAGGGTTATCAGTGGGAGTTTCAAATGAGCTCAAATCATCTTCATTCACATTTTCAGGTAAGACAACATTTGCCTCTTTTGTCTTCATCAAATGCCGCCTATTTCGCCTAAGGTCCCCGTTTGGAGTTTCAATAATGAATGAATTTGGTTGTTTTGATTGACTAAGCACCTTGGCTGGATCCCAAGTGCCATTTGAATTTCTGACTCTGACTGTATCACCTGGATTCAGTGTTGAAAGAGGTTTTGTATTTCTGTCGTAATACAATTTCTGTTTGTTTTGTCGGTCTTGTAATTTGGCAATGACATTGTTGCCACTGTTTTGAATTTGTGGCTTGAGAAGTTGACTAGTGATTGGCAGTGTTGTTTTTAGCCTTCGACTCATTAACAACTGTGCAGGAGATCCAAGATTATTGTCTATGGGAGTGTTTCTGTACTCAAAAAGACTTAAATGTGGATCCTTTTGGTCAGTTTTTGCTTTTTTGAGCAATTTCTTGATTGTCTGTATGGCTCTTTCTGCCATCCCATTTGATTGTGGATAAGTAGGACTAGAGGTTGCATGATTGAACTGCCAGACTTGTGCAAAATGCTTAAACACCTGACTTGAAAATTGTGGCCCATTGTCCGACACCACTTTGTCCGGTATTCCATGTCTGGCAAATATAGCCTTTAGGCTATTGACTACACCTTCACTAGTTGTCTGTCTTAACTCAGAGACTTCTACAAACTTTGAATAATAGTCTACTACTAACAAGAATGTTTTGTTTTCCAGGTAAAACAAATCAGTTCCTACCGTCTCCCATGGCCTATTTGGTATTGGGTGAGGCTGAAGGGGTTCTTTGGCATTTGCGTTTTGGTACATCAAACATGTAGAACATTTTGAAACCATGGCAACAATTTGACTCATCATTCTGGGCCAAAATACTACTTCCCTTCCCCTTCTTTTGCACCTTTCTATCCCCTGGTGACCTTCATGAATTTTGACCAATGTTTCGTTTCTGAGGGAGGTGGGAACAATGAGTTTTTCACCCTTAAATAGCATATCTTCAGCAATATGTATTTCTTCTTTGTAATCCCAATACTCTTTTATCTCATCAGGCACAGCTGATTTACTTGCTGGCCACCCTTCCTCAGTGACCTCTTTGAGTTTTTGCAGGGTCAGATCTTTTCTAGTTTCATCAATAAACTGATTTTTCTTTTGAACTGTCATTGGCAAGTTGGTCACCAATGTGTGGACTACAAGTTCAATTTCGTTGTCAAATTCATCATGTGTCTGATCTACCTCTAAATAGGCCCTGGAGAGAGTATCAGCAATGTACATCTCTTTACCTGGTTTGTATTCAACCTTGAGATTATAACGTTGAGCCCGCATCAACAATCTTTGAATTCTGGGAGGTGCTGACACAAGAGGTTTTCTCACTATAGCCTCAAGGGGCTTATGGTCAGATTCAACCAGAACCTCTTTGCCATAGATATATTGGTGGAATTTTTCACACCCGTACACGATGGCAAGCATTTCTTTTTCAATTTGTGCATACCCCTGTTGAGTCGGGGTCAATGACCTTGACGCATAAGCCACTGGATGTTCCTCTTGTAACAACACTGCTCCCAGTCCCTTCTGAGAAGCATCTACTGAAATTTTCACAGGTTTATCAATATCAAAATATCGAAGTACTGGTGCCTTTGTGGCGAGTTCTTTCAGTCTTTGAAAACATTGTTCTTGTTCAGTGTCCCAATGCCATTCAATTTCCTTTCTGAGCAGCACTCTTGGAGGTGCTGATTCTTGTGACAGGTCTGGTAAAAATTTTCCCAGGTACTGTATCATACCTAAGAACCTCTCTAGATCCTTCCTAGATTCTGGTTTTGGGAGTTGTGTGACAGCCTCAATTTTGTCGGGGTCTGGCTTCATGCCATCTTTGGTTAGAATGTGGCCTATGTATTTGATTTCAGTTAGACCTATCTTGCATTTGTCTTTGTTCAATTTAAGGTTGTGATCCTTAGCTTTTTCAAGAACTTGACGCAATCTATTGTCATGTTCAGTGCGTGTTTTGCCCCACACCAAGATATCATCAATGTACGTGTGTACACCTTCTATGCCTTCAAATAGTTGGGCAACCGTTTTGTGGAATACCTCTGGTGCATTATGGATGCCAAATGGCAGCCTTAAAAATTTGTACCTTCCAAAGGGTGTGTTAAAAGTGCATAATTTGGCACTTTCCTGATCAAGGGGAATTTGCCAAAAGCCCTGGTTGGCATCAAGCACTGAGAAAAACTGGGCCCCAGTCAGGTTACTGGTAATTTCATCCACTGTTGGTAACTGAAAATGTTCCCTTTTTATGGCTTTATTAAGGTCCCGAGGATCTAGACAGATTCTTAACCTACCATTTGATTTTTCAACAATGACTAGGGAATTGACCCAGTCAGTGGGACTTTCACTTTATCAATGATATTGTCCTTTTCCATTACATCTAGCTCTTTGCGCAGCTGTTTCCGTAAGGCAACTGGCACTTTTCTTGGTGGATGGACAATTGGCCTGGCTTCTGGATCCACTTCAATGTGATGCTCTTCCTGTAAACATCCTATGCCGGAGAACACATCTGCATAGTCCTCCAGCAAAGACTGTTGGTTTCATCCTCGGGTGTTTTGTCGCTTATGTCCATGATCCTTTGAATTAATCCAAATTTCTCACAGCTTTGTAATCCCAGTATGGGTTGTGATTTCATATTTACCACCAGGAATTCTGTGTTGACGTTCCGTCCATTATGTTTGCACTTCAACATGCATTTCCCTAAAACAGGAAGTGTTTCACCTGAATATGTTGAGAGTTTCACTCTGGTTTTGTGCAATGCTTTTCCATTTGCTGCTTTCTTGTAGAAGGAGAAAGGCAGAATGTTCGCCTGTGCTCCCGTGTCCATTTTAAACTGAACTTTTCGTTTTCCTACTGCCATATCGACCAGCCATTCATTGCCTGTTGTAATGTCATTAATTGTATACACTGTGTCTAAAAACAGTTCCGTTTCACTTTCACTGGTATAGCTGTCCTCAATGACATTAACCCTTCTTTCAAAACGACAGCACTTTGCGAAATGTCCAAACTTGTTGCAATTACTACAGTTTTTCCCATATGCGGACATTCCCGTGGGCCATGTGTGGTAGCACACCTTTTACATTTGAATTGTTTTGGTTTATCACTGTCACGAGTAGGTCTAGTATAAGTAACAGTAGAGTTAGCATGGTTCTTATTACCTTTATTCTGATAGTTCAAGGCAGCTGCATAACACATTTTTCCTTTTCGGTGATTCCAAGATTTTTCACCTGTGTTTTAGACACTTCCGCCGCTCTACACATGTTTATCGCAGTGTCAAGTTTTATGTCTGGTTCCCGTAACATTCGTTCACGCAAACTGTCACTTCGAATACCACACACAATTCTATCGCGAATCAGGCTATCGTTCAAATCTCCGAACTCGCAAGTTGCGCTTTTGTTACGAAGGTCCGTGACATACTGGTCAATACTTTCATTTTCCTGTTGTTGTCGCGAGAAGAATTGGTGCCGTTCATACGTAATATTTTTTCTCGGGCTACAATAGTCCTGAAACTTTTGTTTCAACACTTCCAGGTCGAATTTATCCGATTCCTTTTCGAACTTGAAGGAGTTATACACCTCGAGTGCACTTTCTCCTAACACATGTAGGAACAACGAGGCTTGGAGCTTAGAGTCCTTTGTATCACTCCCTGTAGCTAACAAATACAGCTCAAATCTCTGAGTCCATTTTTTCCAATTCACGGAAACGTTTCCTTCAAAACTTAAACCATCTGGCGGCTTTAACTGTTCCATTTTGGCGTATTTGGTTCAATTTCTGACACCATATCGAGTAGGTAATCAAGACACCAAGACGTTCTTAAGATAACTGCACGTGTATTGCCTCTGGGTATCGGTGATATCATATTAACAGATTAACATAAGGATGGCGCTATGCTAGTACAATATGTGACAACCTGTAACACATATTATCTTATTTACTGATGCACGCCGTTGTGGAACATACACAGTAGTTACTGCACTAGCTATGAGTATCGGGTGGTATCTTCTAGTATTGGGCTTGTTGAAAGCTATATAGAGTGTAAATATATCTAAAACAAAATAAACCATTATCATGCTTTTATCAGCGTGAGTGCTGTCACGGATTAATGCATTTAATTCAATATCTTTATATAAACATGACATGTTGGGATGTAATTCATACTTAATAAGCTCCAAATCTTTTACAGTTTTGTCATCCTGGAATATCGATTCAGAAAATTTTGATAACAGCCCATGGCCGATGTAAACTATATGATTTTTGCTTAAGGGAGGACGCACAAGATAAGATTGAAGCAATAATTAGCAAGGTATCTATAAATTAATTTCTTCACCACGTTGGTTTCCATATTGTTTCGCTAAGGGCAAGTAATAATTAATCTACCACATTATAACTATTTCTGGGTGTTGAGTTATATGTTACGTTTAGTTAACACTTGTTGGGTAAGAGCATAGGATGATAAGTAACATCAATAACTGTTTTCTATAATGTCTCCATGTGAGGAGATTTCGACACTAAGACTGACATTTGGTCATCTGGATATACGTGAGTGACCAGATAACGAGATCGATGTTGCATGTATCTCGGCCTACTTAAGTCAACGATAAGCCATTTCCACACGCCGGTAGTTTGTTTCATTGCCACCAGTTTAGGTCTAAGAGCTATAGCCTTCTCTGTATGTGATTAGAGCTTTCGTCATCAGTTATGATATCAGAAGTATATAGCCTTCTTCATTTGCCAGCACTTTGATCTGCCTTTTGATCTCTAAAAGTTAAGCCTTTTCAATCCGTCAGTGTTTACGTCTGCACGACCAGTCATGATGTAAGACTTGTGTTTCGATCTGCTTCTAACACTCTTGGTCTCTGAGACATAGCGTACTGAATTGCCAGTGTTTGTTTCGATCTGCCTCCAAACAGTCATGGTTTCTAAGAGCTAGCCTCCTCAATTTGCCAATGCCTTTAGATTTGCAGCACCACTGATGACGTAAGAGCTCGTTGTTGGCACTACGCCAGTGTTTTGATCTGCTTCTAACACTCTTGGTCTCTAAGACATAGCGTACTGCATTTGCCAATGTTTCGATCTGCCTACAACAGTACTAGTCATGGTTTCCAAGAGCTAGCCTCTTCAATTTGCCAATGTTTAGATTTGCGCCACCAGTAGTGACGTAACAGCTAGTTTTCGGCATTTGCCAGTGTCTCGATCTGCACCACCAATCTTAGTCTAGACCTACAGCCTTCTTCATTTGGCAGAGTTTAGATCCGAAGTGCTGGTTTAAGTTTTTTTTTTTTTTTTTTTATTTATAAAATATTGATTCTATAACACACAATGCGTGACACGTTTTAACGACAATGTTGTTTATTAATTATAACAATAATTACAAATAATAATGACATTGATAACTATATCTTAATTATCTTTCAGAAAAAAACACATCTTGCCAATCTAGCTTTAGAAACTTTACTTCTCGATGAATACTCTTCAGCAAGTGACGTATGGTCAGTTGGCGTTGCATTGTGGGAAATGTTTTCACACGGTAATTACAGATTCACACAGATTATAGTCCTTCCAACCCGTATTAATGCTAATCACCATTTCGTGAATGAAGAAAGTACCCCCTTTCTATATTTAAAATGAAAAAAAAGATAAAGTAAATGCTCTTTAGTTGAAAAAATAAATAAATAAATAATGTGTCGTGCTGTTGAAAAGAATTCAGATACTGGTATTTTCACAGAAGGTCCATTTGGTTGGGAAATTATGAGATGATTTTGCGGTATGCTTTCTTTGAATCAAAGTTATATGTCCAACTGCCCCAACGAAGTTTTTGCCACTCCTCCCACAACCAAGACTTGGCCCTCTTCCCGTTACCTTGATCCAGGGGGTAGGAGCCAGGGGGGGCACTGCGGGCACGTCCCCCACTTTTTTTTTCCAAAATAGGAAATGTGCCCTACTGGCAAATAAAATGTGCCCCTTTGATGAAGATCTGTCTTTTGCCTTTGATACTTTTAATATTTTATTTTAATTCTTTATTGTTAGTCTGCTCCTTTTAAAATGACCTCCCATATATTTTTCTAGCACGGTTAACAATAAACAATACCCATGAATAAAAATCAATGTTGCAACGAACCATAATATAGTATTGATAGCATACTAACACAAATATATATTTTAGTGATATGGCCCGTGTGTATCGGTTTATAGCATAACGAGTGGTGGTTGTGGAATGAGAAAGTGCCCCTCTGATGTTGTGCTGTCCCACTTTTGGAAGCTTCCTACCCCCCTGCCTGTGTCCAACTTTAAGTTAATGAAGATCGCATGGAAGTTTTTTTTTCCTATTTGAAACGTAAGTATATTCACTGTATATAAGGTTGTCGACTAATTTCATACGCGATAAAACACGAAAAGAAGGTTTTCACTTTGCTAGTCTCGTCTTGCTCATCAACGTTCGAGATATCTTATTTCCTTGTATACATGCATGCCACGTTTAGTCTGAAGACAAATGTTTGGATACTCAAACTCTGCAATTAACCAATTGAAAATTGCTTTAACACGGCGACCCAGTTTCAAGATCAGGAATAATTAGGAATTTAATTTTCGCTTTCATATTAATTTCGGGAAACAACACTTCATATGACAGCGAAACTGTCTCCTGTAAATTGAATGCATCATATACATTATGCATCATATGACAAAGGACACAAATTACTTTCTTTTTCTTCATAAAAAGTAGCCTAAAGTTTCAGTAGGTGCAGTTGTAATATGTATGTTTTAGGTTAACCATCGAAACCGACGGCTTATTACTAACTTTAAAGTTCAAAGTTTACGAATATTGATCGTGAAAACTATATATATACCATAGCGAAACATTAGTCGATAAATTGCATTGACTAACATGTGTTGTGAATGATAGGCCTACATACCGTATTACTTGTCAGAGTTACTTAAAGTGACACTGGATCCCGTTATGTAGCAAACTAGAGACATTCTCTATACATATTGTATTGATAAGGATTTTATGCATACTAATGAAGACTACGCGATCCATCATAGTTAGAAATATCAATACATGATCACATGACACCATATCAGCCATTAAGACAATAAAATTGATGAAAATAATCAATTTTCGTAATAAACGCCGAACTAGTTTATGATTTTATATATGTGATGTAGGCCTACCCCGTATAGCTCCTATTTTGGTGTTTTCGTCGTATTTAAGTACAAACGTATAAACTTGGCATAGAATAATAAAACACAAGTATTGTATTGACTTATCCCTCCATCATTCTTTATCCCGCTTTGTCTTTAAAAGGAAGACGGCCTTTCGATGGAATGGACATTGTGCGTGTCAAGACTTTTCTAACACAAGGCCGTCGATTCGCGCAACCAGTCCATTGTCATAAATCATTGTAAGGATCGGGATTGTTTTTCTACTTATTATACAGAAGGTCTTTGACCGGATAGTACAGCTCACACGATTTACACTTGGAATATTATAAATCTTGCCTTGTAAAATGAAAAGTGAAAACGATCGTCAGACGAACATGATATTTATAGTTGCCTGTCAGTTTAATGTTACCCAAAATATGCAATCTTAGTTGCAGTTTCTAGTTGACGCAAGATAATTTTGTTTTAGTCTGTTGATCGTTATTAATTTATATATATATATATATATATATATATATATATATATATATGTTGTATATATATATATGTTGTATATATATATGTTGTATATATATATATATGTTGTATATATATATATATATATATGTATATATATATATATATGTATATATATATATATATATATATATATATATATATATATATATAATATAATATAATATAACGAAAATCCACGTTTACTCCAAAAGAAAATATTATTAGAGAAAACCAGAGAAATAAGATATGACTCACTTACACTTATCTAGCGTCATACTTTCATTGTGTTATATACATTTGTACTTTTCATTCGACTGCCAAGTATTGCTGACGAAGGTCCCAGGGGGACCGAAAATTCCAATATATTTTCTAAAACTTACTCCTTTGTTGTCAATTATGAGTGATATCTTATTTCTCTGGTTTTCTCTAATAATAATAATAATAATAATAATATATATATATATATATATATATATATATATATATATATATATATATATATATATATATATATATATATATATATATATATATATATATATATATATATATATATATATATATATATATATATATATATATATATATATATATGGTTGTCTCAATTTTAAAAGGTTTTGGAACTTTCTTGTCGGATATGGTTTCCTTAATTGAATGTATTTTGCACAGCATGGATTTTGTGTTTTTAAAATAGTTTCTATATATAAAGTTTAACAACCTTGACCAAACAAACAAATACATGTCACATTTCCTAACTTCTATTTATAGGTATGATGTCATAACTGATTGCTGGCTAGGACCAAACGAGCGTCCAACGATCGATGCTTTTCTTGTGAGATTTAAATCGAAAACTAACAAATACTTACAGGTTTGCTATGTTTTAATATTTTCTGTTGTTCGAAGAATGAACAGTAAGAGAAAGAAAAATAGAACAACGGCTATAGCATAAGTTATAGATGAAATTAATTTATGATTTATTGATAGATATATATATATATATATATACATATATATATATTTATATATATATATATATATACATATATATATATTTATATATATATATATATATATATATATATATATATACATATATATATATTTATATATATATATATATATATATATATAAATAGGCATGTATATATATATATATATATATATATATATATATATAAGCATAGGTCTTCGATGTATATATTGATATATGATTTATTGCTATGTATTATATTATTAATTATTATCGATATTGATATTATTGATATAGATAAAGTTGTTATCGGATCCTATCAGTAAGGGGGGAAGTATTTAAAAATTGTTTTACCTTTAAAAAATACAAGCAGTTTAAGTGCTTTTCTCAATTCTAATTTTATAATTAAATCTGATATCTATTATAGATGATATCCTCGCCTGCTGCAGCCAAACCAACACAAGCACTACTTACTTCGGATATACAGGATACATACGGTATTTCTCTGGGAACAAGAGACATGTATGAGATATTGAAATAAACGTCCAAGAATATAGCCTCCGGTTATAGTTTGTTATAACATATCAAAACTCCGAGGAACCGATGGAACAACATGGCTTCATTACATTGACAGTTATTGGAGTCATTGTATGTTGTCACTGTTCCACATTGTAACATAATGAGACCAATTGTACACGAAACATATCCAGGGGCACAACAACCACGAATATTTCTGAGGGGAGGGGGGGGGGGTTGGAGGTTTACTGGGACAGCACATTGGGCCGGGAACCCAGTTACTACTTTAAATTAGGCCCTGGTATATTTTTGATATCCTCCTTTCGTGGGAACTCAAAAGATACAAGATATGATAAAAGAATGATGGGTTTGGTTTCTGTAAGATAGAAATGCTGCAATCTTGTTTATAGTCAGGTATAGTGTTATTGTTTTGTCGGAACTGCACAACTGATATGTTAAATATATGGTTTTACGTAATAATACTATGTATCTCTTTTTATCGTGGGTCTACGTTTTGCACTCGAAAGGTTTACACCGCAAACCCTCTATAATACAGAGACACGTTATATATCATGATTTCTGCCTGATCTCCGAGTCCCTGAATCCCGATTAGGACTCCCCCAAAACACGACCATTTCCCTGCCCGTTTGGGGGTTTGGGGAGGAGGGGGGGGGGTGATTTGACACAAACACTGTAGGTTATTGCAATATTTTGCTGCACAATTATTCAATTAAAACCGATATAAACTAAAGACCGATCTAAAGTAGAAAGCCACCGCGGCTTCTTTCTGGCACACGTTACAAATATAATCTAAACGGGAATGGACGTTGTGTCATTATTTAGCCTTTTAATTACTATTCCTCGGGGTGGCCTCTGTAAGAACTACTGGTGCTGATAGTACGTGAGGCAGGCTTTTGAAAGACAGTGTAATACCAAAGATACGTTTTAAGAAAAGTCGACCAGGAAAGAACCTGGGCACGAAAAACAACTGAACGACTGAACCGCTATTATGGCAAGAGGTTTTAAGTGTTTATTCTGTATTTGATGATATCACCAATTATTTGATGATATCAGCAAATCATTTGATGATATCAGCAATTGAATTGGTGATATCAGCAAATGAATTGCTGATATGTACTCATATCAACAATTGATTTGCCGATGCAACTGAATTGGTGATATCAGCAATTATGCGCATTTGATGATATCAGCAAATCATTTGCTGATATCACCATTTCAATTGCTGATATCATCAAATAAATTGGTGATATCACCAAATCATTTGTTGATATGTACATATCAGCAATTCAGTTCATATGTGCCTAGTTGTGGCAGAGACCAATCTGACCGTAACGGTACGCGTACAGTGTATTTTTTAGTTAAAAACAAAAACAAACTAGAAACAGCACCTTACACTTTGTACCCTGTAATCCCGGACGTTTAATCTCGCTGTGCTGCTGATCGCGCATGATGCACATGTACGTATGATTAGATGTACTATCACTACATTGATCAAAACAAGTTAGGTTATGTACATACAATATGTAGGCTTATGTACGTATGTATGCATTATGCTTACAGGCTAGACCAGTGAAAGTTTCTGTTTTTGCCGCAAACAAACTAAAGTGGGGGCGCTCATATTAAAAGCATCGTTTTCACGGTACGGTTGAATGACTGATATCAGCAATTCAATTGGTGATATCAGCAAATGAATTGCTGATATGATCAAATAAAACATATCTCTATATCAATTGGTGATATCATCAAATCATTAGCTGATATCATCAAATTATTTGTTGATATCATAAATGATTTGATGATATCATCAAATAATTGGTGATATCAGCAATTGAATTGGGGATATCATCAAATGTTTGATGTAATCGTCAAATACAGAATAAAAACTAAAACGGCTTGCCATACGCTCTGAACCCCAGTCCCCATGCATGGAGACTGTGTGGCTATGTGATCATCGTCAGATGTGTATCACGATTCCCCTAGAAGGAGACCAGATACTACAAATGATCTTAGCCATAAGGCCGAGAAGCGATACAAAAGATCATTCCGTCATGTACACATTACAATGGTAGTAGCACGTATGGGAATTTGATTGAAATAGCTGCTGCACGATTCATGTACTGAGTTCCAGTGAGTGGGAACAATTTTTCCACGGTTAATACCACTATATACTGGCCTCTCGTAGCATGCTTCAAAGCTACTGTACTAGCAGTATTAACAGATCTTAACCTCTAACTGACTGAGACATGATAGTCGTATGTCGTGATAGTCGTACTGTCATTTGAAGTGCTTCAAAGCATGACATGAAAGTGACAGTTTATAAAAAAAATTGTCCGAACTGGGTGTCTCCAATTTTTATCCGAACCCTCGCTGGGAAATAGTCATCTTGGTGAAGGATATATACGAAGGAAGTATGTTCTTTCCTCCATGGAAATGCACAACTGTTGAATCTCACCACACTGGAGCTTAGAAGGTTTCATGGTGACTTGATTCAGGTTTTCAAGATTGTGTATGGTTTTGACAATTTATCCTTCACTGTCTTTTTCATGTTTGCTGATAGTAGTTGTACCAGAGGTCATTGTCTTATAAACTCCAAAAGTCACAAAGTAGGATTAATATTAGGCATAACATTTTTTTTCTAATAGGGTTGTGACTGTAACTGTAGACAGGAACGGTCAGCCACACAAAGTCAATGGGTAAGGGCAGACCCAATGGCTTGTTAGGCTTTCAAAATTGCAGTGTGACACCTGTTTACCAGAGATAATTAACCGAAGGTGAAATATCTTTGTGTTTACTTAGCAAATGATTCTGTCACGAACACAGCAAGAAAATTTCAAATAGTGATCTAGGTCACGAATGATCTTCGCAGGTACTAGGTAGTACTAGGCCTACTCAGTACTGGTACTCAGTATTACTATGCCTAGGCTAGTGCTACTACTAGCATAGACACTAAAGCAACTTCCTTTTATTGGCAAATATGTAAGTACTTGCTTGCATACGGGTCATTTTGAAGAGAAAATAACTATAGCTTCGTAGTTTTACGTGAAATTGGCTCTAGCTGTAGGTTATCATGTTAAAATCGTGTATTTCTTATGGGTGTCCGAACTTCGCAGTGTCCCGAACTCCGCAATACTGACTATACTACTGACAACTGTACTAGCCTATGGACGCAGATTAAAGTGATTTGATACAAAATCGTAACAGTTTATCAGCCATACATCCCAGGAACTAACTTCGATGGCATAAGGTAAATGAACCGTGAGGTTACAATTATATCCGTGGCTTCAATTCACGAAATTGTGGAGCACCCTTCTACTTACTAGGCCTAGCTATAAGGCCGAGCCGGACAGCGTAGGCACTTAGTGTATTAGTATACCAAACGACAGTAGCCTAAACACACCCTGGTACAAAATGCACGCAACTTTGAACTGATGTTGCCTAATAACGTTACTGAGCCTAGTCGACATGACTTCAACGGGTGTACGTTATACCGGCTATCCTCATTGCATGAACGAACGGACGTTGACAGAATGTTGCCTTTGCAGAATACTAAGCACATTTTATAGGATATTTTAGCACTCTCCTTTAAATGTGTCGATGTATTGTGTTAACCCCCATTTCGTAAGGGCTTTTGAAACAAAATCGTCCTCGTTTTCGTCCATCTTAGTGTAGAAGTAGTCTAGGGCGGTGGTTGAGCGCAGAAAAGAATGTCAAAGACAAACGTCTGAATTCCACAGGCAATGCGCAAACTCAGCTGTAACTATATGGGTAAACTGTGTCACTTGTTAGCTGATACGATTCGAAACTGGTTAAATTGACTAGATCAGAGTGACCGTAACGAGAACATCTAATCAAGCCGACCCTTTTCTAGTCAAAACTATTTTGACTAGACTTTCTGGTCGGAAAAATGACTAGGTCGTTTTAAGAGTGTACAACACTGCTCAAGGCCACATCTAATACGAACACCACACTCATATGAAGTAATAATTCTACGTCAATCGCTACATATTTTGGGGGAACAAATACATTGTTATGTTTTTTTCTTTTTTCTTTTGGACGTGATTTTAGGTAGAACCTTCACACACCATTGATATGCATTGTTGGACTATTCGTAGAAAATACACGATCGAAAGCCCAAATATAATTTGTAAACTTTTTGAACAAAGCCATAAGCAATAAATATGTATGGAACTAGAAAGGTTAACTAAAATCGGGTTTGTCTGGTGCTGCTGTGTGAGTCATTGTTAGGCCGTTATATGATATTCCTATAGGAATCCACACACAAAATAAAATACCATAGACCTATGTCAGCCTCAAGTAGTTTAAATCAGAACGTATTAATGACTATTTCACGCCTGTTGTATAGGACGTAAAGGAGCTGCGTGTTATTGGATTTACTCGTAACCGATGTCATATCGGTCTATATGCAATTACTTTTATGAACAAATCTTGGATATACTATACCACCTTCAAAGATGTCATTATTACCACTGGTCTCCGTCATTTCTACATTTCTATGGTTTCAGTGTAAGTATTATAGACTACCTATACTATCTTCTTCAATTTTCATGATTTTGTATAAACCAAATCAACTCATTTAGCTCTAGAGAGTGAAGAGAGGACTTGAGGGGACGCGCAAGCGAATAATTAGATGATGCGTTATGAGAATTAATTTCAAATCAGATATTCATTTAAAGTTATAGTCAGATTTTTAATCATTAAAGACTACCATGTTATGACAAGTGTATGTGAAACACACCTATATCGATACATGTTCATGCACTGATGTTGATGATACCATGTACTACTTTAGTTTAGTTCTGGGAGACCATTTAGTCAATCATAATCAATCATACGTTTCTTATTTAGGCAGCTACTGTATATTTGAATGGCAGTCTGCATGTCATGCCAGAAACGAAACCAAAATAAGGCACATACATTGTCTAATCTATATATCAGTGTTTCTTAGTCGTATTGTTAAAGATCATCAGTATTGGCTCCAAATTTTAGCAAGAGAAGACTTGTTAGAAGTTTTTCCAAAGTTCTTTCCTAGATCTGGGCTCTGATCCTTGGAACTATAGCCAGCTATTGAGGAGTATTTACATCGACAATTAAATATCTCAGTGTGCACATACCTACTTTTTAGAGGAGCAGTAAAAATGATTTCCAAATTTGGAGCATAACCGGTGACCATTAGTTAACCTTTAACTTGTTTAGCGTAACTCGTCTGTTCGACAAACTCATACAAAGAGGTACTGCGTTTAATTAACATGCAATAGGTCTGAAGAATCATCGGTGGCCTTTAGAAATTTCCGTACTATACTTACGTCCACCGTCAAGTTTACCCTAAAGAAGCTCTCTGAACATTTGATTGACTTATAAAAAATAAAACAAATTAGAAAACTTGGATTGACAGCCAAGAAAGAGTTAGACTCATGCAATCAACATTTATAATCTCCTGTTTCGTTGCACTAACATTCTACGCCAGGAACATTTTAGAGGTAAATAATTTTGCCTGTAACAACAACTTTTTCATTTCCATCCTTTTTACCAAACAGATGCAGCAGGCCAATGTCCAACTGGCTGGGTAGAATTTAGTACCGCTAAATGCCTGGTTGCCATGGAAACTCCCGTTGTATATGATGCAGCACAAATGCAATGTTTGAACTACGGAGGGAGATTATTAATTGCAGAGCCGTGGTCATCGTATTCGGTAGGTTTAAAGCCGTTCAGAGGTTGTTGGTAAACAAAGATTAATGTCAATTCATATTTAGGATACAAATAGCATATTATTTGGCCAATCACACTGTGTATGACAATGTCTTTATATTAGATATTGAAGAATGCTTATCATCAATTCATGAAGTATATCTACCCTTACCTGGTACAATATACAAGGAGGAAATGACGAGGCCCACCGGCGGAAGAACCAGCAATATAAAATAGTTAGGGAGTCCTCGATCCTCCTCCTGAGACAGATATTCGAGACTTATCAGTACAACTATACAGTTGTCAAATATAGATAAAACAATGATATTTAACTTGATCTCATTTGGTATTATCCTAGAGGTTAGTTGGAAGGTACACAGAGAATACAACAAGACACAAGTGTTGATGTCAGAGCTGAGAACACTTAATTATTAAAATCGATGGACCGTCACTGATGATATGAAGGAAGAACGTGAATGGAAATTAAGGAATAGAAATTTTATGATTTGTAGGTTTTCTAGAATATACACTCCTTTATAGTTTAATTCTCGCACGATCGTAACTTAATTACGCGTAATGAGAATATTGGAATAAACTTTGCACATAATCGTGTGATCATAAAAGCCAGATCTGATTAGGACGCCACTGCCCTGGGACTTCCATCATTGCCCGACCCCCCCCCCCCCCAATATTTTTTAAGTATATATATATATATATATATATATATATATATATATATATAAATGAAAATCTTAATGAGTTGGAAAATCCAGAACAATGAAAACACTTCCAGTCTCCACCGGGATTCGAACCCGGGCCTCCCGCTCTGTACGCGGGCACCCTTAACCCCTAGACAATGGACGCTGATTGTGTGTCCAGAGGTTCTAAACCGGTAAGGAAGGTCGTAATTCCACTGTAGGCGTTTGTCACCTGTATCGAACAATACTAGTTCTGTTTTGGTGACATTTTTTTGCCTTACTCTAAGAGATCAAATGTGATGCTAATCAACTCGAAATCATTTGTGATTCCTAAAGTCGGATCTCGAAAGAGATACTTTGAATAGACTTTATGTTAATGAAATGGAGGAAAACGAAAAAGGCAAATGAATATATATAAATGAAAATCGTAATGAGTTGGAAAAGCTGAAAAGTAAAGAAATCTTACCAAAGGATAAGCTACTGTCAAACTGATATCAAAAGGAAGTGAAGGAAGTTTATTCGGTTAAGTTAAGAAAGAACTAATTTTAGGTCTGTGATTCGGTTAAGTTAAAAAAGAACTAATTTTAGGTCTGTGCATGTTGCCTGCATAGCCTACAGTAAGTGTCTGTCATAGGAACTGCTATTGTTGAATATGTAATGTCTAGGCATTATTGAGCAAGACATCTCAAACAAATGGACAATTTCATGTTCCAGGATGAAAGTATGTATGTTGTAGGGTTTGAAATTTAGAATATTTACCTCTATTCCAGCGGAATAGTGGATTTGAAAATACACTATTCCGTCTCATTTGCCACTATTCCTTTGAAACTATAAAAAGAGAAAAAAATAACATAACAAAATGATATGTTGAGTCTTCTGTTGCTTTATTGATAATCATATAAAGTGTTTTGTGTACTGAGGCAAGAAGGCAGGTAACCCAGAAGGCAGGTTGTAAAATTTGAAAAAGGGCCACTGTACTTAATCATCATCAGAATCATCTTCAGAATCCGAGTCATCCTCACTACTGGCCGTGCTGTCTTGAGTAAACCTCTGCCTTGGTGCAAATAGCTTGTATGGCTTATGCCATGGTCGTCTGGTCTTCAACGCGACCATCAACAACTATATTAATTACGGCAATTTGCCCGTCTGTTACTGATTATACGAGTTCCTCCCGTTCATGGGCGTCAATCCAGGGGGGGGAACGTCCCCCCCACATTTCGATGGGTGGGCGACGCACTATCAAATGTCCCCCCCCCACACACACACACATTTGGAAAATGAATAGTGTCGTGGCTCTATTTGGTTAGGGCTTACACATCTCAGGACTCATATCATTGAATATCACTCTATGTTGCTGAACTGAGCTTATCAACGAGAATGTTTTAATTAACTTTCAATTTCAGAATATTTTCGATAACTGGTTCATACTGTTCAGGGAATAATTTAATGATAACAATTTATGTAACAGATTTCAAGGTTCAGTATTTTGTCTCTTATTAAATATATACTATGGATATATACTGTGTACAAACTACATGTTTGTACTTGGGAAGCAATTTGCAATTGACCATGTACTAGCATTCTGTGATGCCAAACTGGATAATTTATTCCCTGTAATCTGTTCAAGATTCTTCTACTCATTCACTGATTAAAGACGGACATTTCTTTCAACACACATAATGTCCTCCTTTATTACAATAAATTGACAACTGGAATGTCCCATTGCACTTTTTGTCCAATCTCCATGGTGCGCTGGCACCTGATACACATTATGCTTGTCAACAGATTCAAATCACAGCTGGTGAAAGAAGGGGAAACCTTTGTTGTCTCTCTTTCTTTATAGTGTCTTTATATGTTCGTGAGTCGTGACTATCACGTACTGTAAGACTTCAGGAAGCCCTTTAATGCTTCCTGCATTCCTATGAGATGACAAATAAATACTTAAAAATTATGCTTTATTTCCTTTGCAGAGTGCAGTCACCAGCATTCTTCCTGCATTGGATTTCACATTTTACCACATTGGTCTTAACCGAATTGATCTATCCAATTTTGAATGGGTCGATGGAACCGTTCCAGTGGAAACGTAAGTGTGCCATCTTGGTTTTCTATTTCATTGGAAGCCATAAAAATACTTCATGATAATGAAATGATCAGTCTGTCAACGCCAGACCCTAGGACGTTATGTCACCCCTAGGACGTTTCGTTATTATGCAAACTGCCAATGTATCGGATATCAATATTTCATATCCTTTTTAATGAAGTCGAATGGAAACAATGGTTTCGTAAAGAAGTACATATAATAGCCAACACTAAGAAGTTCACTATGGCAAATAAGAAAGCGCTATAAGTACCAGTACATTTTAGTTTTGGTTCTGTGTTAGGGTACTGCCTAACTACCATGCACCCTTGAATTTGTTACTTGTATAAATGCAGTTTGTAGTTGTTTTAGGCATTCCTCCTAATGATGGTGACTTTTATGTAAGTCTTGTGAACCAGTCTGTCATATCAGCCCATATAGTTCCCCAAGACTTGACAATCAAGCTGCTCTGGTCTCTCGGACTGCAGATAACGGTGTTAACGGTGACGGTAAGATTACGGTGTGAGTTAAACAATAATGTTCGTAATCATTGTAGAAGGAGATCTGTAAAACATATAAAATTAACGTTTCAAGTCAGACTAAATTGTTTTAATCACCTTTAAGTTTTATATATATATTTTTTTGAGAAGGCACCTTTCTCAAACAGCAAAAGTGGAACCTTGAACTAGCCCAATCACCAAGTTCATCCGGCATGTCGTGGGTGTTTGTGAGCAACTTGCTTGTGATCCTGTATTAAAGTCTTACTTCAAACTCGGCGATTTATCAATCCGTCAAATGGCACATATACATACTGTTATGATCAAATTGACTTAAATGTGGAATTGCTTGTTTTAAGAACCGTACTTAGCATTTTGTATTTTCGTAGTTATCTTTATAATGCACCATATCATTCTTTTGCTCTGACAGCAATTGGGCTCCTGCTCAACCAACGGCAACTTCTTTTACAGAACTGTGTGTTGCTGTTCATGCTGTTACTCTTGAATGGTACGATAGGCCTTGTAATGTTCAATCAGGATTCATTTGTGAACGACCTGGTGAGTCTTAATTATTTCTGTAGCGTTTACAAGTTTTGCTATAATATATTTTAGGAATGCTATTGGATATCTCGTCCAGCAGAATATGTGTCTGGCTGCAAATATTAATTTAATCTGTAGTTTCATATGCACATGCAGGGTGTCCAGCTGTGTAAAGTGTCGTTCCACAGCACAAAATACTTGCTGTGGTATATGTAGATGGAAACATATACTTTAGGAAATATCCATTAAAGAACGTAAGTGTGTAAATCAATAGTTATAATACGGTTGTTAAACTGACCCCCATTGTCAGCCCCAATGCCCTTTTTGGTTTTCATGATTGGTCCTCTCATAATGTAAATGCGTGACACCTTTAGAATACATTTATATGTATATATTAACCTGGTAGAAACCAAGTTGTAACTTTTTGTCAACAGAGGTACTAAAAGAGAAGTGTCAATACCCATGCATGAAGGATAGTAACTTTCAATGTTCAGAGCATAAATTAAAGGCCACAAGGTCAATATAGTCATAGAGGTTCAAAAAGGTGTTCCGGATTGGTAATGTACTTAAAACACTTAGTGAGTATATGACGTTGTGCATTGATAACATATAAATTATAGCCCATAGTTAACCACATTTTGGGATGAGATATGCAACTCCATGTGTTTCCTCTTTGTGTATTTATCGCCTCACTGTACCTCTTCTTGTCTAGTCAATCACTTCTGCTCTGGCATTGGTACATCCTGCCAGAATGGTGGGATCTGTGCAGAGGGTCTAACGGCAGCACAGTGTGACTGTCCCCCTGGCTGGACTGGTAGCACATGCAATGTGGGTATGTATCAAAATAAAACTGTTCCACTGTTAGTAAATTACGCTATTTGACACTTTACCAATTAAAAACTTAAACCTGTGTCTCTGCGAATTCCACTATTTACTCATCTTCTGTAACGATAAGACTTTATCATTGCTACTGTAATTAATGTAGCAGTTTTTTAAGTAAATTTGAATTTTGTCTCTCACAAACTTATGCTTCCTGTTTAATAAAAAGAAAAAACCGGCCACGTCCTTTGTGTTGCGTAGTGACTTAACTAGTTAACATAGCTGTTTTGCGATGCAGTACTGTATAAATTATTCCCTTTCGATTGAGGAACAAGTTTGAGAATTGAATGATTGGAATGTTATAAAGTTTCACACTTCTGAGATGTACTTGTATATAGTGTCACACCGGAATCTTTAAGCCCCATGATGCATTCATCCTCGATTATCGGTAAGGAATCTTTTCTGCTATTTTGTTTTCCATAATTACACAATCATGACGATATACTTGTTTTTGCCAATCTTTTGGCTCATTGATCAGACGCATTATGGGCGGGCATGATGTATTTACCTTTTACTTGATAAATTTCACTCTTTTAATGTATAAGTACTTTCAGTTATAATTTTGAAATTTTTTGTAAGCCTTAATTATAATTATAATTTTAATGGTTTATTAATGTCAGTAATGTAAATTCATGTTTATACCCTATGTTCCTCTTTTAGTCTTCATTGATAGCAGAATTTACTATTGTGTAGGATGGAAAACCAAAGTCTTTCAAATACTTGACTTGAATTATTCATACATTGTTACTTTTAATAAATACATATTTTTCTTCATTTGTTCATAAGAAGGATTCAGATTCAGATTCTCTTTATTGCATCCCAAGCTGGGCAATTGATTGCTCACGATACAAAACATACGTACAGTACATAAAATACACACAAAATATATCAGACTCTCAAATACTAAGACATAAGACTTAAACAAAGCTGGCAAGATACGTAAAAACGGTAAAATACAAAATACAGCACAACAGCACCAGAGATACTTGTGAAACATTGGATTGCACAATGAGCAAGATTACTGACCTAACGTGTAAAAGATTCATTATGAAGTTTAATACAACGAGGGATAAAGGAGGATTTGTAACGGTCTGTAACAGCACGGGGCAGTCTCATACGCCCACTGCGGGGTATTATTGCACTTTCCAAATTAATGTGTAGAGGATGGCTACTGTTGTTTAGAACCCCAGCAAGTTTACTTTGAAGGTGAAGATGATATGAGGTGTTCACTGACTGCTGAGGATCGCCTAGGATGCGACTGACTTGGCTTATAATAGAATCTATCCGTTGGTACCATTGACATTACCTCACCAACAGTTAATGGAATATGACCACACACTGAAAATCACAGAATTGTAGACAATAGAAAGAATGTTTCTACTGATGTTGAAGGTGTTCAATTTCCGCAAGCAATAGAGTCTTGGATTGATCCGTCTTACCAAATAATCAATGTGGTCATGCCAATTCAGCTGATCATCCAAAACTACGCCAAGGTACTTATAGGACGAGACACGGTTTACAGCCAGGTCTTTGATAACAACAGGAGGAGGTTCATGATCTCCTTTCCTAAAATCAATCACCATTTCCTTTGTCTTCTCCACGTTAAGCTCAAGGAAATTTTGAGCATGAAACAAGGCAAAAACAAAAGCAAGGTACATGAAACCAAATAATAGGAAAGACAAATGCATTTAATTCATGTCAGTTAGAGGTGTAGTTTGTTGTGAGAGCTCGGACTGTGATCAATCAGTTTCAAAGCCCAGTGAAGAAGTTTACTGGGTAACTGCATGTGGGTTTATAGTACCTTATTAAACTGGTACTGGTATTTACACAACTGACATGGTTCCTCTGTGGTATTTATCTTGGCAAACTATATGTGAAGTGATTGAATTGTGACATCTCTTCTCAAATTGATCAAAAACAAAAGAAATAAAGGAATAAACCTTCACACAAGTTCTTGTTATGTATAGTGTGTTGCATTTGTAATTTGCCCTGGTGGGACTCATTATAGGGCAGAGGGAATGACAAGATTTAGTAATGTTGCATGATTCAACCTCATCTACCATATCCCTTAAAGTTAAATTAGTCAAGTAGTTGCAAATTTTTGGGGTACCCAAAAAATATATCTGTATATATATATATATATATATATATATATATATATATATATATATATATATATATTTATATAGGCAATGTTCTGCGTAGCACTGAGAATTCTAGTGGAAAAAAATTGCAAAGTTTGCAAGTGCTAATAAAGAAAAGAAACACGAAAAGGGTATAAACCCTTTAACAAAGTGAGCAAAAACACTACTGAAACTGTAAACAGCGAACGAAGAAAGATAAAATGGTCCAATGCACACACATGAAAGAAGCGAACAGTAGCAGAGTAAAAGGACTTACAACAAATCGAATTTGGAGTTTAAACCATAAGGGGATAAGGTGCCAAGTCGGAAAATAAGTCTATTTTCAGATTTTAGCCGGTCGATATCAGTGCCTCCAGGGGACAGAGCACACGTAACGGAAAATCAGTGATCTTACATGGGAGGGTGAATTGAAGTAAGCCCAGAACATTTCTCAGCTTTTTTCTTAGCTAACTTAAAAATGTTGGTATTCATGTGTTTGGATTACATTGCATGAATTCAGAGAAATGGAATGTTGAATAAATTTGCATATTTTATGTTTTAGATATCAATGAGTGTATTCTAAACACACACAACTGTCAAGGACAGTCAACATGTGTAAATACAATTGGAAGTTTTCGGTGTAACTGCAATCCTGGATTTGCAGCAGATGTCAATGGTGGATGTCAGGGTAAGTAGAAATGGTTGTAAGTGAATTTCGAGAAATTTCATGAACATTAAAGAAAGGTATTATTTAGGTGTCAACCTAAGCAAATAGGCACCAGCTCACATGCTGAGAAATCACCTTGGTGAGAATAAAATGAAACTAAGCTTTGTCCTCTTCATTGCAGTGTCATAAAAGTGAATTGCAAAGGTTTCAGTATTATTCACCTTTTTATTGCAATTTAGATAATAGAACAAAGCTTGATATTGACTTGTTGTTTTGTGTCTTCCATAGATGTGAATGAATGCAGTAGTACAGGACTCAACAATTGTGATGTTAATGCAGCATGTATTAACACAGAGGGTAGCTTTATGTGTAGCTGTAATGGTGGTTACCAAGGAAATGGTGTGTTCTGCCAAGGTACGTTAAATAATTTAAGTGCTGTTCAATTGTAATTATTTTCTGATAAATAAATACCAAGTAAGTGCCACTCAATTCATTCTGGATTACTAAGGAACAGGTTTGCCAGTTCTTTAATAATATTAACAGTATTAATATTTCAGAGATAGCTTAATCTTTCTTAATTTCATTGCTACAATGTTGATAAAAAAATCTATGGTGCTTATATGGATAGTTTTGGTACGCAGAAAGCCACTTTATTTAGGAAATACATTGTGACAATTTTGTTACTTGTTTTAAATTCTAGTGCAACTGTACTTTTACCCATGAATACATTATTAAAATTTCATCGCTATTCTCATATCTGGAAGAAGTTATATACTTTTCATTCCATACAAAAGGCTTGATGTAATTTTGATAAGTGGTGGGGTGGTAGGGTGGTCGGGAAGAATGGGCATTGCATGTACACCATCAGTGGACAGTCTATAGCAATGAAGGGGCGTATTATGGTGCTAACTTAACTTTGCAAAGACCTCTGGGAGCTTGCTATGTATTTCTTAGAACAAAAAAGAAACACAAGTTTAGTCTGACATAAGAATTATATTCTAGTGTTTCAAAACTTATTTTCAGATACCCCAACTACTCTCATAATAAATAAGGGTTTAATTTGCTTTCTGATAACGTACAGGATTCTAGAGTCAATAACAAATAATTCTTGAAACATACTTGGAACGAATCTATGATTTGATGCTTGCTTGAGTAAGTAAAAAGGTACCTGATGACTGAACCAAATAGGTGTCACAGATTTTGTTCCATAACACTTTTCAGAGTCATGTTGGTACAGTTTTGTAGAAGTGAAGGATTTGTAAAGCCAACAGCAGAAGCCATTAGCATCTGAAAGTTTGTGGATTCTTGCGCCTGTCTTTAGACAAGGTTAGCAGATATTGCATCTGCACTCAAAACTATGTTGTGATACATACAGTGCTGTATACATTTGGCTGTATAGGTAACTTTGCATCACGCAGTAGGAGGATTTACTTCATTAAGTCATCTTTTTCAAATATGATTGTGGTAGATGAAAGCAGGGGTTTGCCTCTCTGGTCATAACTGTCTTCCAAATTGATCGTAACTCATGGAACATCACCACATTTGGTCAAAGTTTAGATCTAGATTGCATCTACACTTTTGGCAAATTTCAGGCCCAAATTTCAGACAAATGTAGTAAGCCCAGAACATTTCTCAGCTTTTTTAGCTAAATTGAAAATGTTGGTATTTATGTGTGTAAAATGGCATTAATGGATGTAAAGTGGAAATGTCAAATAATAATTGACAATATTATACAATGTCCTGGCAAATAACTGTTTTTATTTCAAAGTGATGGCAAACTTTGTTCATGTTTGTGTTAGCAAAAATTGAATGAATCCAACACCTTGTTTGGATTACATTGCATGAATTCAGAGAAAAGGAATGTTGAATAAATTTGCATATTTTTATGTTTTAGATATTGATGAGTGTATTTTTGGCACACACAACTGTCAAGGACAGTCAACATGTGTAAATACAATTGGAAGTTTTCGGTGTAACTGCAATCCTGGATTTGCAGCAGATGTCAATGGTGGATGTCAGGGTAAGTAGAAATGGTTGTAAGTGAATTTCGAGAAATTTCATGAAACATCAAAGATGGTATTATTTAGGTGTCAACCTAAGCAAATAGGCACCAGCTCACATGCTGAAAAATCACCTTGGTGAGAATAAAATGAAACTAAGCTCATTATTTATACAAAATTGTTTATTTTTTTCATGAAAGAAAATTTGACTCGTGCTGTTTCCACACCACCATGTTGTAATGAATTTATTGAAGGGTATCAGAACAATGCTTCATTAGAAGAACTAATTAAGTCCAGTTGTCTTTGTTTAATCATGCTGTACTTTCTGGAAAATTGACAGAAATTAGAAAAAACAGTAGCTTGTAGTGACTCATTCATGACACATTTACATTCAGTCAAAGAAAACTGTGTACTTAGCAAGTTTGCAGTCATTTTTAAAGAAAAGGTAGAGAAAACAATGCTTAAGTAACTTTAGGTAAGCCACAACTGTACTTGCCCTATAAGTTCAATGATAAATTTTGCCTATCTCATTGATGTGGTCAAAGTTTAGATCAGCCTACTCAACGGAGATTGGTATTCATTTGTAACAACAGCCCCAAAATATGAGACAAATAAATATTAAACTCAGCACAGATTTACAGTACTTTGGCTGCATGTTTGCTGAATGTATCTGCATGCCTTGTTAAATATTGACTGTAGATTTAGTTTCGTAGTAAAGTTTAGATCTGCTGGAGGCAGGGACGTAGCCAGGGGGGAGCAGGGGGAGCGACCGCTCCCCCCCCTTTCAGTGTCGATTTTTTTTTTTTAAACTGTTGTTTTTTTTAGCATGGTATTTTGTCAGTGCTCTTTTGATCTTGAATACTCGTCAGCTCCGTTAACTCGGTTATAATCGTAGTAACATTCACGCCTACTGATTCAACTACTAACTTAGTTTGGCAGATGCAATTAGCTAAATTTAGCCTATAGCCTATTACAAGCCTACAGTTGGCCACTGCGTAATAAAATACATATTGCCTACCTAACCGCACTCTATGGAATGTCACGAACCGTATGCACAACAACGTCGATAACGTTCGTTCTCATCCTTTCTATGATTCGTCCTAAGTTGTGCACGACAGCATGTTATGAAGCTAAGCTATAGCAATCGTACGTGATACGCACTTCCTTTAAATAATTATTACACTGTTAACGATAACGATATTTGTTTTTGGCCACTGCATATCTGGCTATATTACAAAATATGAAAGTTTATATTGTCCATCAGTTAAGTTCGTCAAATGTATTAAAGTCCAGACATTGGACAATAAACAAGAATCATCCTACTGGAAAAATTGTGAAAGCACTATGTTTGTCTTTCTGATATATTATGTAAAAGAACATGTAAAAGAATTCAAACAGGAAACAAAATCTGCTGATAATATGATATCCGTGATCAGGGGCGTAGCCAGTATGTAGTACTGTAGGCCCGGGCCTACACTTTTTTTGGCCAAGTTATCTTTTTTAAAAACACCCATATTTCAAATCCATAAGCTTGCTGGACGAGTTTAAGAGTCCAGACAGGAATAACTATTGAAATGAACGTAGCAAGAATATGGCTAAATTAGGTGACCTAGTCTTCTAATTTAGGCTGTCATTTCTATCGCGTGCCGTTTCATTCAACACTCTACCCGCCGAAAAAGTCTAGAATCCGATCTTGTCAGTTTTTTTAACATCTAGTTAAGAACCCGTTTACGCAGATAATATTTCAGTTGAGAAAACAGTTGAGAAATTTGCATCAGATGGCAATCGTCGGATAGCTCTCGCCTTCTCTTATAAGCCAACTTAAACATTTACTAGCTACAGTTGTATCAAAGACAATTACTGGCTATAGTTGTATCAAAGACATTTCTGGCCTATCTATATATGCATCTACAATTATCAGCAGTTGAAAAGTAAGACTACTCTGTACATGTACTTTGCTAATTGTAAATACCGAACATTATGTAGTATTGAATTACGTACTATTTTAACTCGTTTGTTTTTTTGGTTTAAAAGTGATATTGAATGAGGTGTCTCAAGTTAGCAAGAGGCCATAGAACCAGAATGAACACTCGGGAAGGGCCGTTTCCGGCCATCTGGGGGGTTTGTAAAACCAAAAATTTTCTTGTACGCTCCGCGCCAACCGATGGTGGCGCTCCGCTCAGATAGTCGTGCCTACAATTTGAAAATCCATATCAGTCGCAAAAAGTGCTCCCCCCCCCCCTTTCAAATTCCTGGCTACGTCGCTGGCTGGAGGATGTGTCAACCAAAAACAAAAGAAATAAGAGAAAATATTCTAGATGTACTTATACTGTCACAGCCTGCTAAACATATTACAATGTTGAGATACCAGTTATATTTTTTGGGCAGAGCAAACATGTGCGGCATGAATGTCTCATTTCCATATTATTGTATCAAAGCTTGACAAATTACACTCTTATTAAACATATGTATTTGTACAAAATGTACAAAACTATAAAATAAGTTGATACCCAGTACCATGACCACCATAATATATTAACCATTATTATGACATAGCACACAAGAGTAGTCTCAAACGAATTATATACTTCACATTATGCACTTTGAAGTAGTTCTCCATATCAACTCATGTTTTCCTAGGCTGTGAATACGGAAAAATCCAGGCACTAAGGTAGTTTCAAGGTTGTCATGAAAAAAAAAAATTTCATTTGTTTATCTATAGTCTATTAAATACTATTGATATGTGTGCTTAATTCAGCCCTTTCAGCATCAGTTAGTAAAACTTAATTTGTTTGTTTCAATATAGCAGATACTGTAACAAGACAAACCGAGTAAATCATGGTAAAAGGTGTTACTAATTTTACCCTGTAGAGATCTTTCCGCTAGTAAATTTACACATAATGTGGCTTAGGAAAATTCTATAGCTCATTTCAAAGTATTCCTGTTTGATAATGATGTCAACATTTACAGAGTGAACTGTATTTTCAAAGCCACAGACATACCGGTAGAGATGTGATTAACGTTTCACAGTATTTTATATAGCTTGCAGACTTTCAGGATGTACAATAATTGTAGTGGCCACAGACTTCGGTAGAGATGTGATAAATATTTGACATTATTTTATATAGCTTGCAGACTTTCAGGGTGCTCAATATTTGTAGTGGCCACAGACATCGGTAGAGATGTAATAAATATTTCACAGTATTTTATATAGCTTGCATACTTTCAATGTGTACAATATCTAGAGTAGTCACAAGCATATCAGTAGAGATACATGTGATAAATATTTCACAGTGTTTTATATAGCTTGCAGACTTTCAGGGTGTACAGTATTTGTAGTGGCCACAGACATCGGTAGAGATGTAATAAATATTTGACATTAGTTGAGATATATAATTTGCAGACTTTCATTGTGTATAATAATTGTAGTGGCCACAGACATCGGTAGAGATGTGATAAATATTTGACATTATTTTATATAGGGTTTAGGTGGTAGGGTGGTCGGGAGGAATGGGCATTGCATGTTCACCATCAGTGGAAAGTCTATAGCAATGAAGGGGCGTACTATGGTGCTAACTTAACTTTGCAAAGACCTCTGGGAGCTTGCTATGTATTTCTTAGGTTAACAGATATTGCATCTGCACTCAAAACTATGTTGTGATACATACAGTGCTGTTTACATTTGGCTGTATAGGTAACTTTGCATCATGCAGTAGGAGGATTTACTCAACACAGTCATCTTTTAGAAATATGATTGTGGTAGATGAAAGTTGGGGCTTGCTTCTCTGGTGATAACTGTCTTCCAAATTGATCGTAACTCATGGAAAATCACCACATTTAGTCAAAGTTTAGATCTAGATTGCATCTTCACTTTTGGCAAATTTCAGGCCAAAATTTCAGTCAAATGTAGAAGCGCAGAACATTTCTCAGCTTTTTTAGCTAACTTAAAAATGTTGGTATTCATGTGTGCAAAATGGCAGTAATGAATGTAAAGTGGAAATGTCAAATAATAATTGACAATATTATTCAATGTCCTGGCAAATAACTGTTTTTCTTTCACAGTGATGGCAAGCTTTGTTCATGTTTGTGTTAGCAACAATTGAATGAAACCAACACCTTGTTTGGATTACATTGCATGAATTCAAAAAAAAAAAAAATGTTGATTAAATTTGTATATTTTATGTTTCAGATATCAATGAGTGTATTCTAAACACACACAACTGTCAAGGACAGTCAACATGTGTAAATACAATGGGACGTTTTCTGTGTAACTGTAATCCTGGATTTCAAGCAGATGTCAATGGTGGATGTCAGGGTAAGTAGAAATGGTTGTAAGTGAATTTCGAGAAATTTCATGAACATTAAAGATGGTATTATTTAAGTGTCAACATAAGCAAATAGGCACCAGCTCACATGCTGCGAAATCACCTTGGTGAGAATAAAATGAAACTAAGCTTTGTCCTTTTCATTGCAGTGTCATAAAAGTGAATTGCAAAGGTTTCAATATTATTCACTTTTTTATTGCAATTTAGATAATAGAACAAAGCTTGATATTGACTTGTTGTTTTGTGTCTTCCATAGATGTGAATGAATGCAGTAGTACAGGACTCAACAATTGTGATGTTAATGCAGCATGTATTAACACAGAGGGTAGCTTTGTGTGTAGGTGTAATGGTGGTTACCAAGGGAATGGTGTGTCCTGCCAAGGTACGTTAAATAATTTAAGTGCTGTTCATTTGTAATTATTTTCTGATAAATAAATACCAAGTAAGTGCCACTCAATTCATTCTGGATTACTAAGGAACAGGTTTGCCAGTTCTTTAATAATATTAACAGTATTAATATTTCAGAGATAGCTTAATCTTTCTTAATTTCATTGCAACAATATTGATAAAAAACTATGGTGCTTATATGGATAGTTTTGGTACGCAGAAAGCAACTTTATTTAGGAAATATATAGCGACAATTTTGTTACTTGTTTTACATTCTAGTGCAACTGTACTTTTACCCATGAATACATTATTAAAATTTCAACGCTATTCTCATATCTAGGAGAAGTTATATACTTTTCATTCCATGCAAAGGGCTTGATGTAATTTTGATAAGTGGTGGGGTGGTAGGGTGGTCGGGAGGAATGGGCATTGAATGTACACCATCAGTGGACAGTCTATAGCAGTGAAGGGGCGTATTATGGTGCTAACTTAACTTTGCAAAGACCTCTGGGAGCTTGCTATGTATTTCTTAGAACAAAAAAGAAACACAAGTTTAGTCTGACATAAGAATTATATTCTAGTGTTTCAAAACTTATTTTCAGATACACCAGCTGCTCTCATGATAAATGAGGGTTTAATTTGCTTTCTGATATCGTACAGGATTCTAGAGTCAATAACAAATAATTCTTTAATCATACTTAGAACGAATCTATGATTTAATGCTTGCTTGAGTAAGTAAAAGGGTACCTGATTCTATATTGACTTGTTTCTTGTGTCTTCCATAGATGTGAATGAATGCAGTAGTACAGGACTCAACAATTGTGATGCTAATGCAGCATGTATTAACACAGAGGGTAGCTTTGTGTGTGTCTGTAATGGTGGTTACCAAGGAACTGGTGTGACCTGCCAAGGTACGTTAAATAATTTAAGTGCTGTTCATTTGAAATCATTTTCTTACAAATAAATACCACAAAATTTCACGATGGATAAATATAAGGAACTGCTTTGCCAATACATTATAACAACATTTGTGCTAAGTATGAATATTTCCGAGTTAGCATAATCTTTCATAATCTCATTGCAACAATGTTGATAACAAACTATGGTGCTTATATGGATAGTTTTGGTACACAGAAAGCCACTTTATTTAGGAAATATATAGTGACAATTTTGTTACTTGTTTTAAATTCTAGTGCAACATTAATTTACCTATGAATACATTATTAAAACTTCATCGCTATTCTCATTTCTAGAAAGATGTTATACACCTTTCATTCCATGCAATGGGCTTGATGTAATTTTGATAAGTGGTGGGGATGAGGCTGGGGGAGGAATGGGCATTGCATGCACACCATCAGTAGACAGTCTATAGCAATGAAGGGGCGTACTATGGTGCTAACTTAACTTTGCAAATACCTCTGGGAGCTTGCTATGTATTTCTTAGAAAAAAAGAAACACAAGATTAGTCTGATATAAGAATTATATTCTAGTGTTTCAAAACTTATTTTCAGATACCCCAGCTGCTCTCATGATATATGAGGGTTTAATTTGCTTTCTGATATCGCACAGGATTCTAGAGTCAATAACAAATAATTCTATAATAATAATTGGAACGAATCTATGATTTGATGCTTGCTTGAGTAAGTAAAAAGGTACCTGATGGCTAAACCAAACAGCTGTCACAGATTTGGTTACATAACACTTTTCAGGGTCATGGTGGTACAGTTTTTTAGAAGTGAAGGATTTGTAAAGCCAACAGCAGAAGCCATTAGCATCTGAAAGTTTGTGGATTCTTGCGCCTGTCTTTAGACAAGGTTAGCAGATATTGCATCTGCACTCAAAACTATGTTGTGATACATACAGTGCTGTATACATTTGGCTGTATAGGTAACTTTGCATCATGCAGTAGGAGGATTTACTCAACACGGTCATCTTTTTTAAATAGATTGTGGTAGATGAAAGCAGGGGCGTAGCGAGCCGGGGGTGTGTGGGGGTGTCACACCCCCCCCCCCCAATAATTTGGTCGCTGTCGGCAAATTTTGGGTCTGTCGGCAAAATGAGAAAAGGTGAAGAGAGCGGAAGGGAAAGAAAGAAGGAGAGCTGAATAGAGAAAAGGAGAACGGGGGCTTCTTCCGTGCCAAATTTGACTTAAAATATGCACCAGATTGCATCTAAGGACGTTTCAAAACTAAAAAATTTCCAAAGGGGAGGGGTAGACTCCCTATACACTTAGACCCCTCCCCCATTTCAGTCACCACTTCCAGATCCGTCAGCAAATCAAATTTGACTTAAAATATGCACCAGATTGCATCTAAGGACGTTTCAAAACTTAAAAATTTTCCAAAGGGGTGGGGGACACCGCCTCCCGTTAGACCCCTCCCCCATTTCAGTCACCACTTCCAGATCCGTCGGCATATCAAATTTGACTTAAAATATGCACCAGATTGCATCTAAGGACGTTTCAAAACTAAAAAATTGCCAAAGGGGAGGGGGACACCCCCTCCCGTTAGACCCCTCCCCCATTTCAGTCACCACTTCCAGATCCGTCGGTAAATCAAATTCTCCACCCCCCCCCCCAACAAAAACCCCTTCGCTACGCCCCTGGATGAAAGTTGGGGTTTGCTTCTCTGGTCATAACTGTCTTCCAAATTGATCGTAAGTCATGGAAAATCACCACATTTAGTCAAAGTTTAGATCTAGATTGCAACTTTACTTTTGGCAAATTTCAGGCCAAAATTTCAGTCAAATGTAGTTAGCCCAGAATATATCTCAGCTTTTTTAGCTAACTTAAAAATGTTGTTATTCATGTGTGCAAAATGGCAGTAATGAATGTAAAGTGGAAATGTCAAATAATGATTGACGATATTATTCAATGTCCTGGCACATAACTATTTCTGTTTCACAGTGATGGCAAGCTTTGTTCATGTTTGTGTTAGCAATAATTGAATGAAAGCAACACCTTGTTTGGATTACATTGCATGAATTCAGAGAAAAGGAATGTTGAATAAATTTGCATATCTTTATGTTTCAGATATCAATGAGTGTATTCTAAACACACAGGACTCAACAATTGTGATGCTAAAGCTATATGTGCTAACACAGAGGGTAGTTTAATGTGTATGTGTAATTTGCATATTTTTTTGTTTCAGATATAGATGAGTGTATTCTAAACACACACAACTGTCAAGGACAGTCAACATGTGAAAATACAATGGGAAGTTTTCGGTGTAACTGCAATCCTGGATTTGCAGCAGATGACAATGGTGTATGTCAGGGTAAGTAGAAATGGACATGTAGGTGAATTCAATGAATAAATATATTGTTTTTATGATGATCATTGGAGATATTTAGGTCTTTGTCAATGACTCTTAAAATAAAGGAAATCCATTTGAATGTAAATCTTAAATGATGTGAATATTTTTTAGGAGAGCCCTGTGATGAAGGAGGCAGCTCACATGCAGAGAAGCATGAAAAAAATACATTTGTGAATTAAATACAAGGAATTAAGAGCATAGCTTTTAGCAATGTAACAGAGAGAAGAATGTCTGAGTAGAAACGTTTGTGTTGATAAATTTCATGAACGTTAAAGATGTTAGTATTTAGGTGTCAACCTAAGCAAATAGGCACTATATATACTTCAACTTCTGGGCCCTGTTCCACAAAGACTAACTTACGCTTGATCTTAAGGTCAAACTTAAGTTCGATTCTCATCCGATTGATCGTAGCGTAATTCGATCGTTAAGTAGCGTTCCACAAAATCAAAGTTACGCTAAGCTTGATTTTAATTAATATATGGTAAGTGGACGAGGCTACTTTGACCTTTCGTGACCTCAAATCACTTGTGTCTCCGAAGTTTTGACACGGCGAACAACCTGTCGTCGCATCACATGTCATCAAAATGGTGAGTAAATATCAGATAAATGTGTCAGAATAAACATTTTACCACAATCTTTACAAGAATGAACTTTGCCATATTTTATTGCATTGGTTCGTTGTGTGTTACGACTCAAAAACAGTTAAAGATCGTCCGTTGACCGCATTTTATCTGCCAACTTCGTACTCTTTGCGTACGTTAAATTGGTTTAATACAGGCAGTCAGTGTTATATGTAGGCTATGTACTAGAGCCTAGAGGAATACCCGGACAACGTTAGGGCTACCTACATCTTTACTAAAGTTTAGGCCTAGCAGTAGCACAAATTTATATTAGCAAATAGCTACTGTATAAGGATAAACTACATAAGTATACGCCTGTATTATTACACGGACGACTTAGGCTTAGTACTACAAGACTATACAGTATACTTAGGCCTATAACCAGGCGCGTATCCAGGGGGGGGCGTTGGGGGCGCGCCCCCCGGGTAAGAAAAAGGGAGAGCAAAAAAAGAAGAAAAAGGGAAAAAAAGAGGGGGGAAAAGAGGAGGAGGAGAGGAAGGAAGGGAAAAGAAAAAGAAAAAAGAGAAAAAACGGAGAAAAGGAGGGAGTAAAAGAAAACTGCCAAGACACTGGGAAGAGAAAGAGGAACAGTGACATCATTACAGTGCTGATCCCTATTATATACACATGGCCGGGTAGCCAGTGACGGATCGAAGACTTCGGAAGGGGTGTGTGCCTCACCCTACCCCTTACACCGACAACTCCACTTTTGACGTTTCCATTTTCCCTCTCTCACTAATGTATCTATCAAATACTATATATGGTCTATCATAACACGTGTGTGTGTATGGACGCTTTAAACAATTGTGCTATGAAACAAACTGTGGCTGGTCTCGAACTCGACCAAGTCGTAGGGGAACATGATGCATTTCGGGAAGGGGGCGACCGCCCCCCCCCAAGCATATTCTTTTTATGATATCGCTAGCAATTTCAAAATAGAAAACGCTTAGATGCAACTTACAGGTCATGGGAAGTGTCATTTCCAGCGATCTGGGAGGCATTTTCGGGCAACATTTTCTTGTGCGCTTCGTGCCAACTCGTGGTGGCGCTACGCTAAGATAGTTTGCCTATAGGCTTCGCCCCTCCCTTGGCAAATTATTTGCTGCGCACCTGTTCGAATTTGTAAAGCAAACAGCAGATATCAAATCATATCAGTGAGCATGAAAATGGCGGTTCCAGGATTAGCAGCCTCAAATCTGTCGATGTGTGTAGTCATGGGAACCCAATTTGTTTTTGGAGCTGTAACGACTGCCCGATAAATACAACCTAAATTTTCGCGCGCTCCGCCCGCGTTCAACAATGTAAATATCATATAAGCAAGCATCGGTTATTACATCGCATACCATCGTGTACCGTACGGTCGGTGGAAATTGCGCAGTATACCGCGGGATGCTTATGCAAGCAACGAAATGTCTTATGTAGATGGAGAAAAAACATGGAGGTCCAGTTATGTCAAATTCTCTTTTACATTAGTAATGGCAAATTAGTCGACCAAGCTTAGAACTTTATTTTAAGTATCAAGGAGATATTTTTTCATTTCCTTTAGCTATACATCATGGCATTTTTTTTTCTTTCAGTAGGAACCCCCCCGCCTCATACGCCTATGTGTGTAGTGCTCGGTTTCGGAAATATCTGCTATTATTTCATTTCCTTCAACCAAGTTTTATAATAGCCGTTATAAGAGGGTTTAATATTTGTACACCAATAAATTAACTGTGTCTGAATTTTCAAAATTTCCTTACCAACATTCTCCATCATACTTCCCTCTACTCGTGTAATTTTGACCGGTCTGTTAGGGGTTGAAGGAGGTTTTTCTATATTGGTTGTCCATAGATGACATTTTTTGCAAAATTATGGGTATGTTTTGAAGTGAATTTTCAAATTCTGAACAAATAATGTGCTGAAAACCTTGAAAATGGGGGCTGTCGGTGGGCCGCGACGTAGAATCACCTACAAAAGCAATGATCCACAGGACATGCGATGAGGTCGAACATGATTTGTCACTGAAGAAAATCTTCAAAAAGTTTATGGATGAAAAAAAACTATTGGGTAAAACTTGGTTCTCAGACAAAAGTTTACATCTGGTTGGTCATTTTCAAGCCCGAGAAGTGCCATTTCCGGTGATCAGAGGGGTATAAAACCAGAATTTTTCTTGTAAGCTGCGCGCCAACCGATGGTGGCGCTCCGCTTAGATAGTAATTCGCGCCCCCCCCCCCCCCAGGTTAGAAAATCCTGGATACGCCCCTGATAACGGTACCCGGCTAATGATTACCAGTGGGAGCATTGACTGATATTGATAAATTGTCACAATTTCGTACCAAGGAACTCTGTATGAAGTCCAGACTAAAAAGAGAGGTATAGTTATTGTACTTGCACCCCTTATAGGCTTAATTCTGAACAAAAGTGAAAGTCACCTTGCTTCCGACTAAGGCCTAGCTAGCCTACTTGTCCACAAAACAAAAATAAAAGCAGTAGTAGCCTAGGTCTACAGGGCCTAACCTACACACACTAATATATGATTTGTATTGTAAACCCTATGTTTCTTTTGGCTGAACTTGAGCTTACCGGGAGTCTACATCCTTAGGTATGTAAAATGTTTTATTTTGGATTGTTACAGTCTAGGTCTAAAGCATTATTAAATCGGAAGTCGTCATTCTGAAAGGCAACACTGCAGGTAAACAGGGTTTTTGTTATTAAAGACCTTCCTTACTAGGTGAACACAAGGCAAGCAACTTTTTCTGCCCACCTAGCCAAAGCCGTCTGGAGTAGCTAAGTCGGGCTGGGGCTTTACTACAAAATACAACACATTCTAAGTGATCATATTTCAAGGGACATGGCTTGAGAAGTTATTACAATTAAAGCTGTTCAATGGGATGAGCAGCTGTGTGCTGCTAGCCTATAGCCATTGACTGTTGGAACTCAAAATAGAGGTCACAGGGTTTGGCCTGGTATTGGCAAGGCTGGCTCATTAAGTTTAGAGCACAGTGTTCTTGAGTTGTTAATGATAACTTGAAAATTTCACGGTAACCATTTTACTCCTAGTCTAACTCTAAAGAAAAAATCAAGAAAGAAGAATTTTTCCCAGCAAGAGATGTTTATTCTTTGCCAGTTTGTCAAAGAAAATCAAAACAAATTGTTTGTTGTTGAGCTGGACATTGCTCACAGAAGGTAAGACTTTTAAAAGCCTTAAGCACATCAAACTTAGCATTTGGAAGCTTATTTTTTTCCAAATTGAAAACAATCTGTACATTTTGCATTTACTGTAGTATTGACAGAGTTTGAATGGAAGGTGTGACGTTGTCTGAGTAAATGACATAGAATGAATTTCCTTTTTAAGACACATGCATGCTTTCATTGTGCAGCAAAAATATGTACTCAGCAGAATTGTGGGACTTGAGAATATGTTCTATACTGCATATCTGTTTGGAATATAAATTGTACCGTATGCATAATGACACTATTTGAAGTTGGAAACATAGCCAGTAATTTAACCTAATGCTCTAGCTGTCATAATGCTAACGGATAAAGAGAAGTGGAATCTTGACATAGCACAAAATGGATATATAAGATGTGGAAATTTATTCAGAAAATATAAGTATTAAACATTAATTCATGTGTTTAAGTTAATTCTGTTAGGAAAATAAAGCAATATATAATTTAGGTGATATTGTAACTAACATGGTAGCTAATTTTTTAATGAATGCCAGAAGCAATATAAAAATTTAGATTTATAAGTTCTTTTTTAGTATTTGAAGGACGTATTGTTGGGCTTTCTGAATTATGTTTTAACCATCAGGGTTGCAGTAGGAGCCTCAGAGAGAAGTGCCTCTTAGCTTAAAAAAAAACAGTCAGATCTGAAGATTCTGGCCAAAAAATATCAAAAAGCAAAACATGCAACAGGTAAATAGCAATTATTGGCACCTCACATCCATCTCGGTTTTCTTGACATATAATAAAATGCAAATTGATAAACATTGTTCATATCATTTTATTTTAGGTGGAGGGCCAGCAGCTGATTGCAGCCCTGTTTTTGAGGCCGTGATAGAGGCAATGGCACCCAGGCCAGAGATGGTGTTAGTGCTCTAGTGACATCAGAGACAGACCTGTTGACTGCTATGAGCGAGTCATTACAGGTACAATTTATATGATATTCATGTTAAAAGACCCAATTTGAATTTGAATACAAGATGCCTATAGTTTTTGGTTGAGGTTAAAGGTCATTTGTGATCACCAGAAATCAAATTGTGAAAGCCTAGAAAACTTACAGCACTCTAACTTAATATTATACATAATATTTTTTTGGTACCCTTGATGAATAATTTTGATAAAGATAAAGGGAATAAAAAGGAAAAATAGTTACCTTTTTACCAAAGTGAAAACAAATCCTTTCACAGAATTTTAAACTATTTATCAAGTATTCAATTGTAACTTCATATTAAGAGGACGGCATTCATAATGGAAGGGTTATAGGAGTATCTTGTAATTGATTATTTGTTTTCATTTGCTCTATTCACAGGATTCACCTGCACCATCAGAAATATCACCAAGCAGGCAGTCAACCCTTTCTCCAACAGTTGTCCCTCTTCCCGAGTACAAGAGGAAATAATCAAAATTGAGAGGGAAAAGCTTGAGCTAGCCAGAGCATTTGAAAGTGCAAAAAGGCATACTTTCGGCACTCCAAATCATCTCAGCAGCCCTTGGTCCGACTCCTGAAAAGTAACTTCAAATACATACTTGAACACCCCCACCTCTTCCTCACTGTTATTTTGTGTCTGATAAGATATAATTAATAGCATAATGGTGCTTATATGTATTACTTTTAAAAAAGTGTGTCGAAATCTTTAGTAAACTCCTGGTTGTCAAGACCTTTCATTCATGTCAGC
The DNA here is from genome assembly GCF_037975245.1 of Apostichopus japonicus. Taxonomy (NCBI): domain Eukaryota; kingdom Metazoa; phylum Echinodermata; class Holothuroidea; order Aspidochirotida; family Stichopodidae; genus Apostichopus; species Apostichopus japonicus. The sequence goes on along the minus strand of NC_092563.1, from coordinate 16,332,200 downwards.
TGCCTATGGCTTTAGAAAATTGGGTCACATTAATGAGTGATCCTCCTGTCATAAACAATGTCATCAAGTAAACCAAACCGGAGAAAATTTCTGTAGAGGTTCTTTCCAGGCCAAAGAAGCCAGTTACATATTCTGTCTCACTGTTATAATTACACAGCCTACACTATATTGCACTCTTCTATTTGGAATATATTGGTTCTTTACTAAGAAGATTTATTGCATGTACAAGTGAAGGAAGCTAAAGGAACTACTATTTTAATTGGCAAACCATCTGATACGGAGTTGTAGATAATATTAATGATCAAGAATTGTTTACTGCCTTTCCAACCATCTTTGAGTTGAATGTCATTTCTGAACCGTCCATTATGTAACAACAATGTAGGTCAACTTTAGATACTAATTTTTAGCTTACATTCTATCTGCCTTAGATATTAAATTTCTATTGGGTGAACTACTGAAACTAATTTGATGGTCAACATAACGTGAAATTAAAATTCAAAATGCGATTTTAAGCTGTTATGTTAGAATGTCAAAACTGCTTTTTTTTTGTAGAATGCATGTTGTATTTGAAAAATGCAAAATGTTTGTTTGGCATGGCATTCATATTCTTTGCTGACACTATGTACAGCCAAAAATAATTTGCCTCTTTCAAAGGTAAGAAAGAAAGGGGAAGGGTTAGAAGAAGGTATGAGACCATCATTTAGGGGAAAAATTAGTAATTATATCTACCCGGACAGCTGCCCCATGGACATTATCAGGTGCTGCACCAGCTTCATCTGGGTCTGGTTGAATCTGTTGGTCACGCTGGGGGTCTAAGTGTGCCTCCTTCAAGTCCTTACTGATGTTAAAGAGGATACAGGAGGCAACGATAATACCACAAGCTCTTTGTGGTTCTATTTGCATGCCATCGCCAAGCAGACATCGAAATTTGTTCCTGAGCTGGCCGTTGACTTGCTCAATCTTGGCTCGTGTCCTTGTCTGTGCACTACAATTAAAGAATAATTATAAACTTGACAACTGTTATTTCATTGTTCACTATTAAGTAATTTATGTCTATTTTTGTCCGTATGGTGAACTACAATATACAGTTATAACTGATACTATATTGAGTTTGTGATTTTGTGTGCGTGCTTTTTGTACAAATCTATAGCGATGTATAAATTTAGATAGTCAAATGACCTGAAATGATACGATACCAAACCTTGATATGTGTTGGTTTGTACAAGCTTACTTACTTATTGAATGAGGTCTCTTCGAGTGTGTCTGGGTTCTGAATAGGCGTCATCAACCATGGCTGTAGAGGATAACTAGAGTCCCCGATAAGTATCCCTTGAAGTTGGTGATCCCCAACTTTCTCCCAACAAGGCTTTCACTCAGTATCCTACTGTCATGGGTACTGCCTGGCCACATACCTGCTACAACATTAATGATTTTGTAGTTTGCACTACAAATTAGCTGTACATTGATTGCATGTCTAACTTTACGGCTAACAAAAACATACTCAGGTATGTAAACTTCCTGTACATGCATGCTTCACCCATGCAGTTTCAATGAACCTCAACAATTAACAATTATGTGTGTGTACGTACAGCACACACATTACAGTGTGTAAAGTTACCACACGGTCTGCCGTGTATCGTGGTAAAAGCAATCGCCACAAAATCTCCACACAACAGTAACCAGATCATAGCTGACTGAACACAGTAATCAAAAAAAATGATGACTGCATTTTTGAGAGATAGCTGATGTTCCTGGTGGGTCTATGTGGTATTAGTAAAGAAGGGTTAATGGACATGACATCGAGGTAAATGATTCTGGAGGATTTATGTCAAATGGGCACGCGCGTACCATGCATGGAGGCCGGGCCATGTGATGTGTTCCAGGGTAGCACCAAACTGATATTTCTCTGTAGCTGTTCGAGAATACTGTTAGTGTTGGTGAAAGATTTGTCGGTTCGGACATGGGAACTAACGGCATAAGAAGGTACTGGTACTTCAGGCCTACGAAATAGTGCTAATAATGCTAGCGTTAGACATGCTGGCACAGAACAAGTATAGATACAGTGGTCTTGCAGCGGAAAATGTCGATGTCTGAATTGTATTTCAAGAACGATTTTTTGTCGAAAAGGATTGTTGAACTGGACGTGTTGCTGTGGGGAAACGTTTAGTTCAGTGCAACCACGGAATTCTCCATGGAACAGAGCCTAATGCTGCTCGATGGGAATATAGCTATCACGTTAGGCTACAGGCAAGGTTATTGCTAGGTAACGGGTGTCGTGTGCTGCTCTAAGCACGCATACATTTTACGTACTAGTTGGGTGAAATCATCATGCATAATGGGGAGAGTAATATATTAGTACCACCCTGGAACACATCACATGATCCTCCATGCATGGTACGCGCGTACGCGCGTATTTACTGTGTGATAGTTTCTCCAGATTCATTTACCTCGATACTCGAGGTAATAGTGACTAATAAACAGACACAAACGTCCAGCAAACAGACAGATATGTTTATATCCAGGCTGCTTCTAATCATTCATTACCTACTTCACGTTTGACTCGAGCCTTTTCAAATGTTGAAATTAAGAAATCCACAAAAACTATGCAAAGTTTGGCAGTTATATCATTTCTATATTTTTTTTGATAACAATTAACATTTAAAAATTTTTTTTAGTGAAATATATTACGTACCTGGTAAAAGTTATTAGTTTGTTTCAAAGAGATTTAAAAATGGACTGATTAAGAGCCGTAAGTAATGTTACTCGCATGTGTAACTGATACATTATTAGTCTGTATGATTTTGGCATAGGCTAGGCCCAATTTATGTTGTACATATTGTTAGGAAAATCGGGATTTTAGATGAAAAAAGTGCTGGGCAGGATTCACAATTTTTGAGACATTGCTGGGCGGTAATTTTTAGTACTGGGCGGGGCCACCCAGTGCCGCCCAGCGTGGGCACATCCTGATATTAAATGTATCCAGACTTGTGGAGATTGTTGGTGGGGGTGAGCGAGGAGGGGTGGCCCTGTATTTTTGCATTATTTCATTTTAATACATCATTATCAAAAATCATCAAATTGGTAGCTTCTGTCAATATTGCCAACCAAATTTCAGGAACATAGACATATATTTTGACTAAATTTTGTTGTTATGTATACATTAATTAATAGATAAGCAGCAAATCTTCTACATGAAAAAAGCCTTTTTGGCTAAATATCATAATCAGATTGTTACGAACAGTTTAGACTAATACAACAGGTTTAATATAGTTTTTTTTTTACTTTTTCATTTTCATTTTCCATTTCTTCAAATTATGACATGCATAAAGGCATAATTTTTGGCACATATTATGCTTTCACGCATTCACGCTTGGACTGAATCGGTATATATATATATATATATATTATATATATTTTGAAACATGTCTTAGAAACTCTTGTTCAAATATCGGTGAATACCAGAAAACTGCATCAGATTTGACAGGAATGAAGTAACAATTTAAAACTTTAGTCATTTGTCAATTTCTCTGAACCTGTGACAATGGCTGGACTATGTTAACACCAGGATCAATTATACCCCAGAGCCCCATTGGCTTTCTGAGGGAGATTACTTGTGTATGTTGTTTATAGACTAGAGGAATGGTCACAGATCATGCATGTTATAGCAAAAACTGTCCTCCTCAAATTCATTCGAGCATTTATTAATTCATTACTTGCTAGCATAAACTACCCAAAATACTGCCATTAGGTATCATCCTTGAGCACACCTAAATATTTGACCAGCCACCGTATGATTGTAAACACACACTGAGTGCTCTAACGGCTGGCACTACCTTCGTGTGTGTGAAGACAAGTTTGGTTTGACCATTGTAATAATACACAGTGTGGTTTAAATCACGAATTGGTGCAGAGGAGCGTTCAGTATGTTGGCTAGCATTACCAAATCGGGTAGATATTCAATCTCCCCTGTGTTTGGCCGAAAACAGGGGACTCCGGTGGTACTTTATATAGTGATATTGGCAGGGAAGATCGTAATGAAGGGCTGGAGAGGCAAACTGATAGCTCGGTTTTAAGTAGGAAATCTCAATATATCACAGATTATACCTGTTTGTCATGAACATATGATATGATCACTATTTTTTTTTTAAATAATATCATTAATGAATCCATTTGTCAGTCATTTGCCTGTTATGCTTATTTTACCAACTCTAAATAAAGAAGTTAGTGCCAGCCATTAGAGCACTTGTGTGTTTACAATCATGCTGTTCAATTAAAAAACTCCTTCCTTTTTTGTCATCAGGTGGTGGTGGAGGTCTTTGCGATCCAAATCCTTGTATGAATGGTGGTACTTGCGAAGAATTGCCCTTCTTGGATCTATATATTTGCCAGTGCCCTAACGGCCTCTTTGGTTTACAATGTCAAGACGGTAACAAGTTTTTTTTTGGTCATAAAATTAGTCTTGATATAGACGTTTTTTTTTTTTTTAAATAATATCATTAATGAATCCATTTGTCAGTCATTTGCCTGTTATGCTTATTTTACCAACTCTAAATAAAGAAGTTAGTGCCAGCCATTAGAGCACTTGTGTGTTTACAATCATGCTGTTCAATTAAAAAACTCCTTCCTTTTTTGTCATCAGGTGGTGGTGGAGGTCTTTGCGATCCAAATCCTTGTATGAATGGTGGTACTTGCGAAGAATTGCCCTTCTTGGATCTATATATTTGCCAGTGCCCTAACGGCCTCTTTGGTTTACAATGTCAAGACGGTAACAAGTTTTTTTTTGGTCATAAAATTAGTCTTGATATAGACATAAAGAACCACTGACATATAACAGCCTTTTCAGTCTCAAACATATCGGGTATATAGCGTAGGAGTGCTGAAGATGAGCGTCACTTTCGATTTGAGCTGTACTTAGATTAACTCTTTGGAGGGGGGGGGGGGACACAATTCCTTAATTCACTGGCGCGATATAGTTAAGGCATCATAGCCGCTTGTATGTGAACTAAAGCATGGTATAGGTTTTAGCCTAGTCCACCTCACTCCCTGTAGCTAATACTGAACATAAGATTCTGGCCACTGTAGATTAATATATCATCCATTCATTATAAGCACCTCTTGAGTTGGATGCATTTATGTTTGCTAGTGCTGCCATAAATAGCATCATTTAGTTTGGACCCAAAATACTAATCTATTTTTAAAGACTTTACCACTCTCATACATATACCAACCTAGCTTCCTCAAACATGCGAGGGTTAGTTTAGTTTAAAAGAACTAGTATAACTCTCTTTTTTAGTAGTACTCTGACACCCTTACAGAAACACCTTCATGCTCGTACTGGTCCTTGTAAAAATAGCCGCGTACATGCGTGTGAAATTGTAATTATGACGTACGTAAGTTGACCTCTAAGCAGCTAGCACTGAGCTCAAGATCGATGGGAATTAGTTCCATAATATATATTCATCATATTAAAGGGTGTGAAGACTCGCGTAAAAATAATGCAGGTAATCTGACCTTGTTACGAATGAGGTGTAACAGAAGTGTTAGACACCACCATCGATCCCAGAAAATACACACACAGCTTGCTACCGTCAAGGTCAATACCCACAACACATAGTACATAGCAGCGTGGACATCTCAGGTCTAGATAAAAGATAAAAAGGTATCACGTTTCATTGCTGTCTGCATTTTGCAGCGACAAGAAGAAGAAAACGTCATTGCAAGCCAAGGAAAGTTAACTTTTTCGGACAGTGGCACGAGGTTTGGAGCGAGTCTTAAAGTTTAAGCCTTTAAGTGCCTTAAAGTTTTGAAATGAATAATATCACCACATGTCTTGCTTGTCAATGGACTGGCTAACTAATGGCATTCACTGAGTATTAATTAAGTTGTCGGTTGAGAGATTCCACTGGCTTCTGTATATATCTCACTTTGAAAAATAATGAAGATGTGATGTACCTTTCAATCTAAACATTATATAAGAGGTTAGTTAAATGGTTGAGTTATTCATGAATTTATGACCTTGGCAAATCTCTAGTCATTAATTTATGTGGTTTATTCGTAATTTCTGTTAAAGGCGGAGGCGGACCCTGTGATCCAAATCCCTGTCGGAATGGCGGAACTTGTGATTCGATTCCCTTCATAGATGTACACATTTGTACTTGTCCAGATGGTAGCATTGGGCAAGACTGTGCAAGTGGTAAGAGAATCATTGGTGTTTTCTTGTTTTTTTTATATATATATATATATACATTTTTGGAACATTAGTATGAGGCTTTTCAACATCTGATTGTCATGTCCCCGATGAATTGCATCATTCATATTCATGACTGGGAGGTGTTAGCATGCGAATAAAGCTTTGTTTGTTGTTAAGTTATAAAATAACCTAAATCACTCATTCATTACATTAGATGGCATGTCAATGATGAATTGCATCATTCATATAAGTGGGAGGTGCCTGCATGTAAATGAAGCTTTGTTTGCTGTGAAGTGTCTTTAATGTCAGTCTGCTCATCTTTATTATGAATATTGTTCCCACAGGAGGAGTTTGTGATCCAAATCCTTGTGGTACTGGAGGAACTTGTCAAGAAACTCCCTTTGGACATATTTGTTTTTGTCCAGATGGCAGCATCGGTCCTGAATGTCCAGATGGTAAGAAAACCTTTGTCTCTTTCATGAGAGTAAAAAACACCTGACCTAACAGTTATGCAACAGGTGGAGGAGGCGGAGCTTGTGATCCAAATCCTTGTTTCAATGATGGATCTTGTTTGGAAATTCCTTTCTCAGATGGGGCATATATTTGTACCTGTCTACCTGGTACCTTTGGTGTAAACTGTGAAAATGGTAACTAAGAGAATAAATTCTCTCTTCCGTTTAATAGCAAGAAATTGACAAGACTTGATTATCTCCTTACAGTCTGTATTTGTCTTGAATTTGCTACAATCGGGTCATACCATATCCAACCATTAATGGCAAAGACCAGCCACCTGAATACATTGGTGACTTTAGTCCAACAACATTGCCAGCAGAATGGAACAATGAAGTTAGACATAAGTTTAGTCATGTTTAAGCAATCAGACAAAAGGTTGCCAACCAAACAAAGAAATGTTTTTTTTTTCTCTTGTGGAGTATCATGATTTCTGTACAGGAATAATTGGTTCATACCTCACTAATTATGATCTACTAAACAAGTTTATCCAAATATATATCTTATTTAGATTGAGGGACTGTAATATGTCTTAATTTTACATGACTTTTGTCAGAGTGCCTCAAAGTGACATTGCAATGCCAAATAAAGTAATTAATGCAATAATACAGTTTCTTGCTATACCAAATTTCTGAAGTTGTTAACAAGTGCCATTAACTTAAGACTTGCAATAATTCTTAATTCATTTATTCACTAGATACCTTATAACTAATTAAAAAAAAATTTAGCTTTATTTTTCTGTTATCTTTTTTAAAAAGGAAATTGAATATTTGGTTTGTGTGGTTTTGTGTGTATGTATTTTCTTGTGTGTAAGAAGTATATATGTCACATAGCTAGTGCCAAGTTGACTTCATAACTAATGAATGGTTTTTCTTATTATTTTCTTATTTTTTTTTTCTCTTGTAACAGGAGGAGGAGGCGGAGCTTGTGATCCAAATCCTTGTGGTCCCCGAGGAACTTGTCAAGAAACTCCCATTGGACGTATTTGTTTTTGTCCAGATGGCAGCATTGGTCAAGAATGTCCAGAAGGTAAGAAAACCGTTGTCTCTTTCATGAGAGTAAAGAAATCCCATCCAAACAGTTCTTTACTAAGACGCATCTTAGTGTAAGTCAAGTCCTCAGAGCACAGTCTTTACCAGCTCGCTTAGATACCTCTCACTATTGAAATGGATCATTTCCAGATACAGTGTTAATAAACGTGGTATGATAAAGCACAGGTATTGCCATATACCCCTACAGTTATGATCCTTAATCTGTCCATTGGATCTGCATCCTGGGTGTATATAGGTGCAGTGCTAATTCCATCGGCTTATCATCGGCATCATAGCCGCTTGTATGTGAACTAAAGCATGGTATAGGTTTTAGCCTAGTCCACCTCACTCCCTGTAGCTAATACTGAACATAAGATTCTGGCCACTGTAGATTAATATATCATCCATTCATTATAAGCACCTCTTGAGTTGGATGCATTTATGTTTGCTAGTGCTGCCATAAATAGCATCATTTAGTTTGGACCCAAAATACTAATCTATTTTTAAAGACGTTACCACTCTCATACATATACCAACCTAGCTTCCTCAAACATGCGAGGGTTAGTTTAGTTTAAAAGAACTAGTATAACTCTCTTTTTTAGTAGTACTCTGACACCCTTACAGAAACACCTTCATGCTCGTACTGGTCCTTGTAAAAATAGCCGCGTACATGCGTGTGAAATTGTAATTATGACGTACGTAAGTTGACCTCTAAGCAGCTAGCACTGAGCTCAAGATCGATGGGAATTGGTTCCATAATATATATTCATCATATTAAAGGGTGTGAAGACTCGCGTAAAAATAATGCAGGTAATCTGACCTTGTTACGAATGAGGTGTAACAGAAGTGTTAGACACCACCATCGATCCCAGAAAATACACACACAGCTTGCTACCGTCAAGGTCAATACCCACAACACATAGTACATAGCAGCGTGGACATCTCAGGTCTAGATAAAAGATAAAAAGGTATCATGTTTCATTGCTGTCTGCATTTTGCAGCGACAAGAAGAAGAAAACGTCATTGCAAGCCAAGGAAAGTTAACTTTTTCAGACAGTGGCACGAGGTTTGGAGCGAGTCTTAAAGTTTAAGCCTTTAAGTGCCTTAAAGTTTTGAAATGAATAATATCACCACATGTCTTGCTTGTCAATGGACTGGCTAACTAATGGCATTCACTGAGTATTAATTAAGTTGTCGGTTGAGAGATTCCACTGGCTTCTGTATATATCTCACTTTGAAAAATAATGAAGATGTGATGTACCTTTCAATCTAAACATTATATAAGAGGTTAGTTAAATGGTTGAGTTATTCATGAATTTATGACCTTGGCAAATCTCTAGTCATTAGTTTATGTGGTTTATTCGTAATTTCTGTTAAAGGCGGAGGCGGACCCTGTGATCCAAATCCCTGTCGGAATGGCGGAACTTGTGATTCGATTCCCTTCATAGATGTACACATTTGTACTTGTCCAGATGGTAGCATTGGGCAAGACTGTGCAAGTGGTAAGAGAATCATTGGTGTTTTCTTGTTTTTTTTTATATATATATATATACATTTTTGGAACATTAGTATGAGGCTTTTCAACATCTGATTGTCATGTCCCCGATGAATTGCATCATTCATATTCATGACTGGGAGGTGTTAGCATGCGAATAAAGCTTTGTTTGTTGTTAAGTTATAAAATAACCTAAATCACTCATTCATTACATTTGATGGCATGTCAATGATGAATTGCATCATTCATATGAGTGGGAGGTGCCTGCATGTAAATGAAGCTTTGTTTGCTGTGAAGTGTCTTTAATGTCAGTCTGCTCATCTCTTTATTATGAATATTGCTCCCACAGGAGGAGTTTGTGATCAAAATCCTTGTGGTACTGGAGGAACTTGTCAAGAAACTCCCTTTGGACATATTTGTTTTTGTCCAGATGGCAGCATCGGTCCTGAATGTCCAGATGGTAAGAAAACCTTTGTCTCTTTCATGAGAGTAAAAAACACCTGACCTAACAGTTCTTTACTAAGGAGCATCTTAGTGTAAGTCAAGTCCGCAGAGCACTAAGTTCTGTGTGTGTATGTCGAGTTTAGTGAAACAGGCCCCAGATATCTTAATTTAGATTGAGGGCCTGGAATATGTCTTAATATTACATGACTTTGTCAGAGTGACTCAAAGTGACAACTCAATGCTGGATAAAGTAATCCATGCAATAATACACTGTTCTTGCTTTAGTAACCTCTGAAATTGTTAGCAATTGCCATTAACTTAAGACTTGCAATAATTCAAGGGATAACATGAGTAGCGCATTGTCTTGCCAGCTCAGAGTTTAAAGCCAAGGTGTGGTCATGACATGGATAACAGGGAGGGGTATACAGTTTTAATATTAAAAAAGTGGTGGGCATGTTATCCCTCCGATCGTGTGACGGTAAGTAGAATCACAATCAAACTTCAACTAAGTCTCGTTTAATTATTAGATTCTACATACCATCACACTCACTTCGGTTTAACATGAGACTTTAAAGCAACGTGACCACAAGAGAGGAAAACGAAAGTTATTGCCTGTCTTATATTTTCTATTTTTGCTTCAGCAGAACAAAGAAGGTATACCTTACTTTAGGGCATGTAACAAAACAACACCATATATTTTTGTGGTTACATTAAAACAAAAACACATGATGAGGCTAAGCCGGAATATTTGTTCCGAGCACCCCCGATGCAAATAAATCACCTCTGGTGATTGGTTTGTCATAAAATTCAGCAAAGGTCTTTTCTGAGGCCCAACCTGCTGCATCTAGTTCATTTTTATCTGTGGTAGAGGAACTCCCTTCACCGGAAGTCTGCGGGATAGAGGGTAACAGGTACTGAGGGTTGAGGCAAGCATCTGTCACGTTAACAGGCTCCATTTTCACCAAGAAAGGCTGTTGGTAGATGAAAATGACCCTTTATTGTACAGAGCCACAGGTTATTTAACCTTAATGATTTTAATCATTTGTATAATACAAGCCCCTTCCAATACATATTCGGTGGGCCATTGATGAAAGTTAGACAATGAAGTTAGACAAAAGTGTAGTTATGTTTAAGCAATCAGACAAAAGGTTGCCAACCAAAAAAAAGGAGAATTTTTTCTTTTGTGGAGCATCACATGTTCTGTACAGGAATTATTGGTTCATAACTCACTAATTATGATCTACTTAACAAGTTTATCCAAACATATATCTTATTTAGATTGAGGTCCTGTAATTACGTCTTAACATTACATGACTTTGGTCAGAGTGACTCCAAGTGACAATGCAATGCTGGATAAAGTTTATTATTGTTATGTTGTCTTCCTCTCTATGAGAAGCTTATTAGAAGCTTAGAAGTTATTTGTGACCCCCCTCCCCCCCCCCCAACTTGCAACCAAGATAATAACATCTTTATTAGAACCTACCATTGAAATATCTGGTACATTGTCTATGTAAGAGTCAGACAATATGTTCCACTATATACAGATCAAGAGATGCAGCTAATGACTTAAAGAACATTACTCAAAATGCAGAATTAATGTGCCGTTGCTTGTTTGTTATTTTGATCTTGCAGGAGGCGGAGATGGGTCGTGTGCTTCAAATCCTTGTCAGAATGGTGGAACTTGCGAAGAATTTACTTTCCTTGATGGTTATTACTGTAATTGTCCTCCTGATGCCTTTGGTGTAAACTGTGAAAATGGTAACTAAGGGAATAGCTTCTCTCTTCCGTTTAATAGCAAGAAATTGACAAGACTTGATTATCTCCTTACAGTCTGTATTTGTCTTGAATTTGCTACAATCGGGTCATACCATATCCAACCATTAAATGGCAAAGACCAGCCACCTGAATACATTGGTGACTTTAGTCCAACAACATTGCCAGCAGAATGAAACAATGAAGTTAGACATAAGTTTATTTATGTTTATGAAATCAGACAAAAGGTTGCCAACAAAACAAAGGAATGTTTTTTTTTCTCTTGTGGAGCATCACAAGTTCTGTACAGAAATAATTGGTTCATACCTCACTAATTATGATCTACTAAACAAGTTTATCCAAACATATATATTTCATTTAGCCTCTGAAGAAGATCCTGTTAGGATCGAAACGTCAGGCCAACTTACTTTTACACAAACATATATCTTATTAAGATTGAGGGTCTGTAATACGTCTTAACATTACATGACTTTTGTCAGAGTGCCTCAAAGTGACAATGCAATGCTAAATAAAGTAATTAATGCAATAATACAGTTTCTTGCTATACCAAATTTCTGAAATTGTTAACAAGTGCCATTAACTTAAGACTTGTAATAATTTTTCATTCATTTATTTTCTAGATACCTTATAACTAATTAAAAAAAAAATTAGCTTTATTTTTCTGTTATCTTTTTTTGAAAGGAAATTGAATATTTGGTTAGTGTGGTTGTGTGTGTATGTATTTGCTTGTGTGTAAGAAGTATATATGTCACATTGCTAGTACCAAGTTGGCTCCATAACTAATGAGTGGATTTTCTCATTTTTTTCTTATTTATTTTCTCTTGTAACAGGAGGAGGAGGAGGCGGAGCTTGTGATCCAAATCCTTGTGGTCCCCGAGGAACTTGTCAAGAAACTCCCATTGGACATATTTGTTTTTGTCCAGATGGCAGCTTCAGTCCTGAATGTCCAGATGGTAAGAAAACCGTTGCCTCTTTCATGAGAGTAAAAAAACAACATCCAAACAGTTCTTTACTAAGACGCATCCTAGTGTTAGTCAAGTCTGCAAAGCACTAAGTCCTGTGTGCCTAAGTCGAGATTAGTGAAACAGGCCGCCCCAGATATCTTATTTAGATTGAGGTCCTGTAATCTGAAGCCCTCAGTCTCTGGTTTGATAAGTTATTTGTGAAAATATCTGTTACATTGTCTTTGTAAGAGTCAGACAATGTATCCCACTATATACAGATCAAGAGATACAACTCAATGTCATGACTTAGGAACATAACTTCAAATGCGCAATTCGATCAGTGCCATTAACTTAGACAATGCAATAAGTCTTAATTAATTTATTCACTAGATATCTTATAACCAGTATTTTTGTGTGTTAGATTTATTTTTCTGTTTTGTTTCTTGCTACAGAATATTGAATATTTGCTTTGAGTGGTTTTGTGTGTGTATAGGTATTTGCTTGCATGTAAGAAGTAAAGATTTCATACAGCTAGTGCCAAGTTGACTCCATAACTAATGAATGGATTTCTTATTATTTTCTTATTTATTTTCTCTTGTTACAGGTGGAGGAGGCGGAGCTTGTGATCCAAATCCTTGTTTCAATGATGGATCTTGTTTGGAACTTGCTTTCTCAGATGGGGCATATATTTGTACCTGTCTACCTGGTACTTTTGGTGTAAACTGTGAAAATGGTAACTAAGTGTGTGTGTATGTATTTGTTTGCATGTAAGAAGTAAAAATTTGATATAGCTAGTGCCAAGTTGGCTCCATAACTGATGAGTGGATTTTCTTATGATTTTCTTACTTATTTTCTCTTGTAACAGGAGGAGGAGGCGGAGCTTGTGATCCAAATCCTTGTTTCAATGATGGATCTTGTTTGGAACTTTCTTTCTCAGATGGGGCATATATTTGTACCTGTCTACCTGGTACCTTTGGTGTAAACTGTGAAAATGGTAACTAAGTGTGTGTGTATGTATTTGTTTGCATGTAAGAAGTAAAAATTTGATATAGCTAGTGCCAAGTTGGCTCCATAACTGATGAGTGGATTTTCTTATTATTTTCTTACTTATTTTCTCTTGTAACAGGTGGAGGAGGCGGAGCTTGTGATCCAAATCCTTGTTTCAATGATGGATCTTGTTCGGAACTTCCTTTCCCAGATGGGGCATATATTTGTAACTGTCTACCTGGTACCTTTGGTGTAAACTGTGAAAATGGTAACTAAGTGTGTGTGTATATATTTGTTTGCATGTAAGAAGTAAAGATTTGATATAGCTAGTGCCAAGTTGGCTCCATAACTGATGAGTGGATTTTCTTATTATTTTCTTATTTATTTTCTCTTGTAACAGGAGGAGGAGGCGGAGCTTGTGATCCAAATCCTTGTGGTCCCCGAGGAACTTGTGAAGAAACTCCCTTTGGATATATTTGTTTTTGTCCAGATGGCAGCATCAGTCAAGAATGTCCAGATGGTAAGAAAACCTTTGTCTCTTTCATGAGAGTAAAAAAACAACATCCAAACAGTTCTTTACTAAGACGCATCCTAGTGTTAGTCAAGTCTGCAAAGCACTAAGTCCTGTGTGCCTAAGTCGAGATTAGTGAAACAGGCCGCCCCAGATATCTTATTTAGATTGAGGTCCTGTAATCTGAAACCCACAGTCTCTGGTTTGATAAGTTATTTGTGAAAATATCTGTTACATTGTCTTTGTAAGAGTCAGACAATGTATCCCACTATATACAGATCAAGAGATACAACTCAATGTCATGACTTAGGAACATAACTTCAAATGCGCAATTCGATCAGTGCCATTAACTTAGACAATGCAATAAGTCTTAATTAATTTATTCACTAGATATTTTATAACCAGTATTTTTGTGTGTTAGATTTATTTTTCTGTTTTGTTTCTTGCTACAGAATATTGAATATTTGCTTTGAGTGGTTTTGTGTGTATAGGTATTTGCTTGCATGTAAGAAGTAAAGATTTCATACAGCTAGTGCCAAGTTGGCTCCATAACTAATGAATGGATTTCTTATTATTTTCTTATTTATTTTCTCTTGTTACAGGTGGAGGAGGCGGAGCTTGTGATCCAAATCCTTGTTTCAATGATGGATCTTGTTTGGAACTTGCTTTCTCAGATGGGGCATATATTTGTACCTGTCTACCTGGTACCTTTGGTGTAAACTGTGAAAATGGTAACTAAGTGTGTGTGTATGTATTTGTTTGCATGTAAGAAGTAAAAATTTGATATAGCTAGTGCCAAGTTGGCTCCATAACTGATGAGTGGATTTTCTTATTATTTTCTTACTTATTTTCTCTTGTAACAGGAGGAGGAGGCGGAGCTTGTGATCCAAATCCTTGTGGTCCCCGAGGAACTTGTGAAGAAACTCCCTTTGGATATATTTGTTTTTGTCCAGATGGCAGCATCGGTCAAGAATGTCCAGGTGGTAAGAAAACCGTTGTCTTTTTGATGAGAGTAAAAAAAAACATCCAAACTGTTCTTTACTAAGAAACATCTCAGTGTAAGTCATGTCCTTAGAGCACTAAGTCCTGTGTGCGTAAGTCAAGTTTAGTGAAACAGGCCCCAGATATCTTACTTAGATTGAGGGTCTGTAACACTTCTTAATTTTACATGTGCGCGTGATTCAAATCCTTGCCAGAATGGTGGAACTTGCGAAGAATTGACTTTCCTTGATGGTTATTACTGTACTCATCCTCCCGGTAGAAGGAAACTTTGAGAGGAATTTCATCTAATATCAACAGAGAATGTTGACTCAAAATGTCTCACTTTGTTTACAATTAGGTGTTGTTTATTACATCTCACACTTTCTGTGAATAGTGGATGCTGTAGCAACTACATTCATAACTTCCAGGGCAGTAATAAACACCTCAGCTCTAGAACAAATGTGTGGTTGCAAGGTAATATATAAAGGTTCAAGAAACACTTATTCATAGCTTGCAAAGATATTATTTGTGATCATAGCAGCTGTTAAATCGTGCAATATTTCACTGTTTCTCGCATAAGGTAACCTCTGAAATTGTTAAGTAGTGCCATTAACTTAACTTAACAAATATTTGGTTGCAAGGTAATATATAATGGTTCCAGAAACACTTATTCATAGCTTGCAAAGATATTATTTGTGATCATAGCAGCTGTTAAATCGTGCAATATTTCACTGTTTCTCGCATAAGGTAACCTCTGAAATTGTTAAGTAGTGCCATTAACTTAACTTATAACTAGTAAAAATTATTTTTGTTAGCTTTATTTTTTCTTCGTCTTTCATGTAAGATACAATTAGTAAACTGAGCTCTGAAATCTGTATGCAGCCAGTTAACAGCAAAGTGATCTGCCTTTCTGACCATTCCTTTATTCAGAAGAAGGAAATGGTTCTTCTTTTGTGAAATGCGTTCTTTTGTCCAGGAAACTGCACTTTCTATCAGATATACCATTACAATTAAAATCTAGCTGCGATAAGAAGGTGAAAATGTTATAACCATCATTCACGAATGGTGCACTGCACATATGGCTTCATATGAATACAGTCTTGTTCCATTGACAACAACAACAACAACAACAATTAATATTTATATAGCGCTATTCCATCTAGATCATAGCGCTTGTGACACAGACACAACTTAGCATGGAAATAGGTGAGTCTTAAGATTACTACGAAATTGAGAGATATTGTCAGTTTCTCTGATAGTACGAGGGAGATTGTTCCATGACTGTGGACCGGCTACACTGAACGATTTCTGACCCAAGACCTTGTTCGTTCTAGGAACATTCAAGCGGGTTATGTCATGAGTAGAGCGGAGAGTTCTTTGGGGAGTATAAGGTGACAGTAGATTGGATAAATAAACAGGTGCAGTATTGTTCATGGATTTAAAGACATAAAGACAGAGTTTAAACTGAATCCTTTCCCTTATTGGCAGCCAGTGGAGTTCTTTAAGTGTTGGAGTAATGTGATCTCTCTTGGATATGGAGCATACCAACCGGGCAGCATTGTTCTGCAATCTCTGAACTCTGTCCAATTCATGTTCCGTAGCACCAAAAAGAAGAAGATTTCCATAGTCGAGACGAGAGATGACTAAAGCCCTGACGACATGATGGAGAGTTTCTTTATCAAGATATCTCTTTATTCTCCGGATGTTTCTTAACTGGAAATGTATTGATTGACAGAGGCTAGATATTTGTTTAGTCATAGTCATATTTGCATCAAAAATTATGCCCAAGTTCCGAACCGACTGTGTTGGTTCAATATGTGCATCACCGATTTTCAGTAACACAGGTGGCAGTTTCTGAAGAAAATAGGGTGATCCAAGCACAATGAACTCTGTTTTGCTCTCATTTAATTTTAACTTGTTGCAAGACATCCACTCTTGGATTTCAGCAATACACAGTTGAAGCCTCTCAATAGCATGCTGCCGTGCACCTGGTATTTTTGGGTCAAAAGAACAGTACAACTGTGTGTCATCTGCATAGAGATGAAAGTCTAAGGCATGACGACGAATGATTTTACCGAGAGGGAGTGTGTAGATTACAAACTTTAAGGGGCCAAGGATAGAGCCTTGTGGCAGTCCATACTCTAAATCAACAGGATCAGAGTAGTTGTTGCCAATGGAAACACGGCTTTGTCTATCAGACAGGTAGGATTTGAACCATTGGAGGGCAATCCCTGATATTCCCAACTTTGTATTCATTCTCTTAAGCAGTACATCATGGTCTATAGTGTCAAAGGCGGCGGACAAGTCCAATAACACCAGAAAAACAACATGAGACTTGTCCATCGCCTTAAGTACATCATCTTTAACCCTCAAGAGTGCTGTCTCAGTACTGTTATGTGTCTTATATGCAGACTGGTACGGCTCGTCGAGATTGTGCAGAGATATGTGCTGTTTCAACTGTGTGGCAACAGCTTTTTCAATGAGCTTTGCCACAAATCTGATATTTGATACAGGACGATAACTACTTAAAGCATTGTGATCCAAGGAAGGTTTCTTCAAAATTGGCGATATTATGGCTTGACCAAGAGAATTTGGGAAAATGCCGGATGAGAGAGATGCATTTATGATTGAGGTAAGTGCAGACAACATGATGTCTAGATTTTGTTTTAGTAGCCACGTAGGAATGGTGTCAAGGGTGCATGATTTACTTGCAAACCCCTTCACTAATTTCCGTACATCCTCCTCTGAAATCTGTTCAAATTCATTAAACATTTCCAAGTCGGTAGGCTGTTCATTGATCTCATTGGTAGCCTTATCATTGCCAGGCAGCTGCTCATCAAGAGCATTACGGATTTTATCAACCTTGTCCTTGAAGAATGTGGCAAAGTCATTTGCCAGAAGTTGAGGTGAATCGGATTGAGGAAGAATTCTACGGTTTTTGTTGAGCAAGGAGTTTACAGTTTTAAAAACATCCTTTTTGTCAGAATTTGCAAGAGAGGACCTGTAAAACTCGATCTTACTGGCATCAATCAATTGGTTGACTCTATCCCTCTGATTTTCATAAGCCATACGATCGATCTCAGTACCCGATTTGCGCCATTTTCGCTCAAATTTCCTTCTCAAACGTCTTTCAACACTGATATCACGATTATACCAAGGTTGCTTGGGTCGTAACTTATGAGACTTGGTTTTGAGAGGTGCGTGCTTGTCGAGTACAGAAGTGATGGCTGAATCAAAGCTGGTCAGCAGTTCCACAGGTGACTCACTAGATTGTACTTCACAAAATTTAGATGCAAGGTCTTTTTTAAAAGCATTGTGGTCCATACGCTGGAAGTTTCGGCAAGTAGTGACGGAGTTTAGAGGCACAGATTTCTCTTGGTTTAGCACACAATGAATCATGTGATGATCAGATAAAGAGCTAACTTTCACCTTAAATTCATTGATTAATTCATCATCACAGCGTGTTATGACAAGATCCAGAGTATGTCCAGACCTATGTGTAGGCTCAAGAATGTGCTGGTACAAACCAGAAGAAACAAGAGTTGCGTTAAATTTCCTAACAACTGGGTGATCAGGCTTGTCAACATGGATGTTGAAGTCACCTAGTATGAATAATCTGCTTGTTAAAGATGATATGTTGGTAATAAAGTCATCAAATTCTTCTAGGAAATCAAAAGTTTTCTTTGGGAAAGGATCAGGGCGATAAACGACAACATATGTAATACCATTTATCGGGTCTGTGATGCAAGCATATTCAAAGGTATGAGCAATCAGATTAGGTTTGAATGTCCGAAATTTCATCGCTGTTTTATAAACTATCGCAATACCTCCGTGGTCATCAGTACCTCTTGGATAATTTAAGAAGGAGTATGTTGGTGGTGTGCATTCTCCAATGGTAACAGCATCATTTTCATTCAACCACGATTCTGTTATGCACATAACATCAATATCATGCTCAATTAGGTAGTCACTTAAAAATGTGGTTTTATTTCCGACAGACCGGATGTTCCAAAGGCACATTGTAACCTTTTTCTTGATGGTAGTTGTGTTTGTAGGAGTTGAATTGCGGACAGTTTCTAAATTTGTGGATTCCAATGTGAAATTTGGAATATGTTTAACTTTCCCCCTATTTCCACGATGTGTTGGATGTCTGTTGTTTATACCAAGAGTCACTAAATGTCTCCACAAAGTGTTAGAAACATGGGCTTTGGCATTCACATTTAGATTTATATGGAGTAACTGTTCCGTGGTGTAAGAGTATGTAGGTCTTGATTTGACTGAAGTAAGAGTAGGTGCTGGTGTAACATCAGGACCGGGGTTTGGATGAACGTCACCTGCCTTGAGGAGTTGGAGCTTGAAAGTCACTGTGGAGTTTGAATAAAGTGCAATATTTCTACCAAGAAATTTGTGATGATCAAGTTTACTATTGAAGTAACTAGTACCATTGGTATTCACATGTAGTAGTACATTACACTGGAAGATAGTGCAGTGTAGTAGGATGCACACAACAAAAGCCAACTTGGTGTAAGCCATTGTGTCATAGGAAGAAATCCATTGTATCATCCACTTGAGCACGTCAATAATATTGATCTTTCCTGGAAATGAGATTCACTGATGCATGGTTGAACATGGATAGTGCAGTGTAGTAGGAGGCACACAACAAAAGCCAACTTGGTGTAAGCCATTGTGTCATAGGAAGAAATCCATTGTATCATCCACTTGAGCGCGACAATAGTATTGATCTTTCCTGGAAATGAGATTCACTGATGCATGGTTGAACACTTGAACACGTCAATAATATTGATCTTTCCTGGAAATGAGATTCACTGATGCATGGTTGAACATGGTCCAAAATTGACATGAAACAGCAACATTTTCTGGGAGAAAGTTATATTTTTTTCGTTTTGGTCAATAAACAAAACAAAAAAACAGATCTTTTCAGCAGTCACCATCATCCGTTGAGACGATGTCAATCTTTCTGCTGTTGCCAGAAAAACTTGATAAAAATTCCTCAAAGCTTGACGAAGGATTTGGTATCTTCACGACGAAACAATACAATCGAGACGAGCTGTTTTTGCCCTCGTAGGGCAGAAAAATTTGAAGGAACTATGTTTTTATAACACAGTACCAACAGAACATCCTGTTAAATATAATCGGTTGACTCTCTTGTATACAGAACGGTGGAACAGTAGAGCCCTCGCCGAGATTATCGTCCGGATAAAGCTCGGCAAAAACATTGACGGTGTTAGAATTGATGTAAAAGAATGACTTTCAATTGTTTTTTTCTCTTCACATCTTAGAGGATTGTAATTCCATAATCTGTACAAGTCAGTTCGATCCAGTTTGCGGAACCGACCTGGTATCGTACAATAATGTCTTCATGTCTGTCCTCTGTCCCACCCTGCTGCTAAACAGCAATTACTCAAACAGTCTTTACCAGCTGTACAAATTGCTTTAAAGTTGATGATTCTCTCACATTGTTTGAAATATTTGTTTTGTTTATTTTAGATGTTCAGTGTCCAGATGGTTTACCAGCTTTGCCATGCTTGAGGAATCCCTGTGACGGTGCGACATGTGCTGCGAATCCCAATGCAGAGTGTGTCCCCAACTACTGCGATAGAATCTCCCCGTGTTTGGCCGAGTGGTTTGACGCTAACGGCAATCCAGCCGATTGCGGTGAGTAGAGTCACCCTCTTTACGATCTTCCCTGCCTATAGCAAATACCACAGGCCAGGCCAAAAACAGGGGAGATTGAATATGCTATAGCCAAACTGAACAACAATCCTCTGCACAAATTCATGATTTAAACACACAGTGTATTATTTCAGTGGTCCAGCCAAATTTGTCTTCACACAGGAAAGTAGTGTTGGCCATAAGGGCAACTTGTGTTTTACAATCATACAGGTGACTGGTCAATGAATTAGGTGCATGCACTCAAGGATGAATCCAAATGGCAGTATTTGGGGTAGTTTATGCTATCAAGTAACAAATTATTAATGCTCGAGTGAATTTGAGGAGGACTGTTTTTCTTTAGGCAGGCTTGACTGTCATGCATTTCTTGTTCCTAGCTTTTAGGTCATGTGTGTTAAACGGAGGCTGACGAACATATATATCTAATGGTGATAAGTAAAATGCTCAGTAAACTTTTAAACCTTGCTGTTATTTAAACTAATATAGTAATGATTATGATTTTTTTTAATTAGATAGAAGCCACATTGCTTTGCATTTCCCACATTTAGGTATTTACAATTGTGATGTTGCATCTTTCTGACGTTCATCATAATCTCTGAAATTGTTTTCAAGTGCCATTAACTTAGACTTTGCAATAATTATTCATTTATTTATTCACTAGATACTTTATAACAGTAATCTTGTTTGTTAGCTTCATTTTTCTGTTTTGTTTATTCTAAGGGAAATTGAATAATTGGTTTGTGTGGTTTTGTGTGTATGTATTTTCTTGTGTGTAAGAAGTATAGATGTCACATAGCTAGTACCAAGTGGCTCCATAACTAATGAATGGTTTTTCTTATTATTTTCTTATTTATTTTCTCTTGTAACAGGAGGAGGAGGCGGAGCTTGTGATCCAAATCCTTGTGGTCCCCGAGGAACTTGTGAAGAAACTCCCTTTGGATATATTTGTTTTTGTCCAGATGGCAGCATCGGTCAAGAATGTCCAGAAGGTAAGAAAACCGTTGTCTCTTTCATGAGAGTAAAGAAATCCCATCCAAACAGTTCTTTACTAAGACGCATCTTAGTGTAAGTCAAGTCCTCAGAGCACAGTCTTTACCAGCTCGCTTAGATACCTCTCACTATTGAAATGGATCATTTCCAGATACAGTGTTAATAAACGTGGTATGATAAAGCACAGGTATTGCCATATACCCCTACAGTTATGATCCTTAATCTGTCCATCGGATCTGCATCCTGGGTGTATATAGGTGCAGTGCTAATTCCATCGGCTTATAGTCTCGATCGTTCGGACCCGAGATAGTGTTTACGATATATCATTGCCAATATATCATGCCGTTGTATCAGTGATCCCTTGGAGGTGCAGTCTAATTGAGATGCAGTTGATTGGTTTATAGTTAAGTATGATCATCCTTGTAATGTATTCAAGGTACCACAAGGTTATGTCCATCCTATTTTCCTATGATCCCTCGACTCTCATGCCAGTGTTGACTTGGTCCATTGGTTAATGTATGATCTACCCAGATCCTGGTCATGTACTGCGGCCTGCGGGTACCACATGGTTATATGTTCATTCTCCTTCCCTCCCTGGAATCCCATCCTAGTGTTATCTTGGTCCATTGGTCTGTGTATGATCTACCCAGATCCTGGTCATGTACTGCATGTACCACATGGTTATATGTTCATTCTCTTTCCCTCCCTCTAATTTCCTCCCAGCAGTAGGAGTGTTTAATAGCTCAGTGGATAATGCCTGGTGCCTTCCAATCATAAGGTCCCCGGTTCGAGTCACTCCAAGATTAATGTATGTCGTCCAGTTACAGAGTCGTTGACATATGACAATCCATAATCATGGACGTTAAATATGAATCTAAGAGACTGACTTGGGTCAGCTTGCGGCTTTGATAAGCCAATGAGGCTTCCTCGTGAATTCCTGCTTGCAGGAGGATCTAAAATACATACATACGTACAGCATACATACAGTAGACAAGATTGATTGGTTTATGGGTGATCTGTTCAGGTCTGTGTGACCTACCCTGTTCCAGTACCACACATATTCATTTGTTATCATGTAGTCCTCCAGATTGTTATTAGATTCATAAAAATGTTTATTCACTGTTCATTCCATTTTTTTTTACCCATGATCCAGATCCCTGCAGCAACTCACCTTGTCAGAATGGAGGACTTTGTGTGCCCACAATGGCTGGGGCTTTTGTTTGCCAGTGTCCATTTAGCTTCGCTGGTCCCACCTGTGAACAAGGTCCGTACAGAGTTCATCTTCAAAATCATAGATTTGATTTACTTCTCAAAATGTGGCTTATTTATTTAGTTTTACTTATGATTTTTATTTTTTATCTATTAATTTTTATTTCTTAATACTCTGTATATGATGTGCCCGTCAATAAATACCTCAATGGCAGATTTGCTGTTTTGATATTCCTTATACAGTATTCCATTATTATACAGGATACAGTATTTTTCATCAAACAATATGCAAGTCTCTATACCCTGCTTCAGGGATGCCATGAATTTCTAGCAGAGGAATAGTTAAATTGGGATTTGCCACCAGCTTAAGTAGTTGTGCTTGTAGTTAATTGGTACTGCCCATAGACTTTGTATATCATAGCTGGATCACTGGATCAAATCTCATTCAAGCCAGCACTCTGCTCTAAAGATAGATTCTGTCGTTACTGTTATATGGATTTCATATATGATTGAGCATACACATAAACAAGAATTGTTTTCCTTGTAAGACGCAACGCCAGTAATATATATATATATACATATATATATATATATATATATGTGTGTGTGTGTGTAATTGAAATTGTAGTGAGTTGGAAAATCCAGAACTAAGATTTCTTGTTTCTGGAAACAATTCCATTCAAGTTTAAAATTCTTGCTCTATATTTTTTGTCCGGTCTATATAGAACTGCCCTGTGCAGACCCGAGTACTTCCTGTCTCAATGGTGGAACTTGCGTACCCAACGATAACGACGGGTTTACCTGCATTTGCCAGAGAGATTTCTTCGGCGTTAATTGTGAAATCAGTAAGAAAGTAAAACCTTGCTTTTATTAAACTAAATATAGTAATGATTTATATGATTTTTTTTTAATTAGATAGAAGCCACATTGCTTTGCATTCTCCACAGTTCGGTATTTACAATTGTGATCAAGTTGTATCTTTAATAATATATAATATATAATCTTTAATGATATATAATATCTATGTAATGACAGAAATGATAATTTACATTAATAATTACAAAAATATTTAATATAACTGTAAAAAACAGTAATATATTAATATTGATATATTCAGGATGAGAGTCTTTGGTTGTACCATGTTAAAAGTGGAACTGAAAAAAGCTTGCTTAAAAGTAGAGAAAATATCTGGAAATTGACATTTAAATTCCCCAGTTTGAATTGCTTGTATTAAAGCAAGTTTTTTTACGTTATGCAACCGTGACACTTTTATCACTTTATGAAACGTTACGAAGTTCTGCCGTACAGACATCGCCACCATGCCTTTAATGGTCACCGTCATTAACACTTTTGTGCTATCTTTGATGTGCTGATGCATTGCTTCCATTTGTAGACATAGCTCCATGCGCCAGTAATCCATGTCTGAACGGAGGCACGTGTTCACCAGTCCAATACCCATCGTCTGCAAAACATTCTTGCATCTTCAGTACTCAATGAACAAAGTATTTTGTTAAACTACTTGCAATATTAATTTCTTCTTGTGCAGATGCTCGTGCTATACGCTATCACATTGTGTGCACCCAATTATGTCACGTTAATCCCTGAGACGCTGTGTCCCCGGGATGCAAATTTTTAATATCCTAGTGAACAATATTACCGCCGCAAAATTTTCACACATTCTAAATTTGTTACCCAAAGTAGTACCACATTGTATGAAAATTGATGCATTTCACCTGGTTATCAATTAATCACATAGTGACAAGAACTGCTTCTGTCCAGAAAATTATATCTGTAATCAGGAAAGCTTCTTCCAACGATATTAAAAGTAAAATGCATCAAAATCAGTCCGAAATGTCGAGCTTGTGGCGTACTCTAGTATCCTCCACATTTTCGTTCCTCCTCCAGTTGTCGGAGTCGGTGTGACGATCGACTGCCCGACCCCGGACTCGATTGAGATCTTTGAGATCGGCGACAACATCGTGGCCCTCTGGCCGCTGGTCACCTGCACGGATGGCATTAATTTCCCAGTGGCTGCTACCTGCTCTTCGGACCCTGGGGACGTGTTCCCCCGAGGTGGAAACAATATGGTATCTTGCTTGTGCTCGATCGAGATGCTGGTGGCAGAGTGCTCATTCGTTGTCGGGAACGATGGTGAGTGTAATTTGGGACTGCGATGGTTGGGAATGATGTAAAATGATGACGAGTGGATCAGGAGTGCTTTACACACTGAATTAAGGGTTGATCTCGCTTAGATACCTCTCACTATTGAAATGGATCATTTCCAGATACAGTGTTAATAAACGTGGTATGATAAAGCACAGGTATTGCCATATACCCTTACAGTTATGATCCTTAATCTGTCCATCGGATCTGCATCCTGGGTGTATATAGGTGCAGTGCTAATTCCATCGGCTTATAGTCTCGATCGTTCGGACCCGAGATAGTGTTTACGATATATCATTGCCAATATATCATGCCGTTGTATCAGTGAACCCTTGGAGGTGCAGTCTAATTGAGATGCAGTTGATTGGTTTATAGTTAAGTATGATCATCCTTGTAATGTATTCAAGGTACCACAAGGTTATGTCCATCCTATTTTCCTATGATCCCTCGACTCTCATGCCAGTGTTGACTTGGTCCATTGGTTAATGTATGATCTACAATACAATATCTGTAGTAATCATGAGAATGGTCACATAGCATGGCAATGGTCGATGCGACGATTGCGACCATACACCACGAACCTTGTGCATGTGCTGCGCGATATCGATATCTGCTGAAATATGTTCAGTGCTTCCATCTAGCGCAACAATCTATCAAAAGACAAAAACAACAGTATCTTGAACTTATTGTTTTGTGAATAATTGGAGTGTACACAATGCCATCATTTTTGGCAGAAATAAGTGTATTGTTGGAAATATCTTGATTAGATACTGATAATATGTAACTGAATTAAGGTTGCAAGTACATTGCTGGTGTTTCATTTTGATGTTTTATTTGATAAGGGGGGGGGGGGGGGGGGTTCATTAGTGCTACTATTTGGCATAATCAGTTCTTTTTATCTTCATCTGTCTGTGAAAATATGTTTATATGTATGCATAATAAATTTGAGGTTGCAAGTGCATGGATATTGCTTTGTGTATAATTATGAGGAACTACTAACTACTATAGCATTGTTCTATTTTTGTCTATTAGTAGAAAAGCAGAATTGAAAATTGTCAGTAGCAGCCAGAGGTCTAGGGTTTAAATCTCAGGCTGGTCATAGCAAAGACTTGGTATGAATTGTCGTGAATATGTACGTGATGCTCCGCATGGCCAATGGGTATGGAAAAAAAAACAGCGCCCCACAATTGGGAAATAGTTTTGGCACTGCTAATCAAATCTGACAGTTGAAAATTGTTAGATTAACATACAATGGTTATGATCTCGAGTTCAATGTTTCATCAGTCTATTAACAATACTACAATATCCATATTGGAGAATTATGACCCTTCTTGTTTGTCAGATTCAAACTCCATGTACAGCATGTTGGTTCCTTCTCTAGGCAGGAATAATTGAATCCGCTTGCTAGGTAGGAGGTAGTCCGAGTAATCAGAGAGCTTGGATGGTCACAAGCTCCAGGCAGCACTGGACCCCCTTGTCTGGACATAAACAACCGTCCGGCTAGGGCTGAGGTGTCGGGATCATAAACACCTGCAGCCAGGCGTTATCTGTAGCATATGCCCCCAACTTTCTTTTTCCTATAAAAACATAGTTGAATTTCACTCCATGGGAGCGATCACTGAGCACATTGCGGTATAAGAGTGAATTTCCACTCCATTGGAGTGAATCTTAACTCCTAATAGAGTTATATTCACTCATATTAGGAGTGAGGGTTAACTCCAATAGAGTTAAATTTCACTCTTAATTTGAAGTGCACCAAGTGATCACTCCAATGAAATGAAATCCACTCATTTGTTTTGCTAGATATATGAAGAAGAAATTTACATACCAATACATGTTATCGGTCATCGATTGGCACAAAAACCCAGATTCTGATGACAGCTGCCTCAAGAAACCCAATAAATGGCCTAATTAGCACCGAGCAACCACTATGGATCATTACCGAAACATCTATGCGTGTTAGTCTTCCATCCCCTTCCTCTAATGCTACTTAAGTCCACATGTGGGCATATCCTGCAAACCTACCGGTAGCCCACAGGGGTTTGAGTTGGGAGAAAGGCCTTGACACCTTGAAACGACAAATGATGCCAACTTCCCTCAAGTTAAAAGTCTGGCTGAGTTGGCAAGGCCAGTCAGCATGAAAGAGAAAAAACTTTTTTTGCATTTCTGTCACCAAAGTTGCACATCTTTTTGGTTGCTATATTGCCTCACAGGTGCTATCTCCTGCGATCTGGGGGGTGCTGAAATCTCAAATTTTCTCTGTACGCTCCTCGCCAACCAAGGTGGCGCTCCACTTAGTAACCTCTGCCCCCCTCCCACAAGAAGAACAGCCCCCATGGCCACCCACTCAAAAAATCCTAGCTACGCCACTGATCTTGCGACACACATCACTAGGTTTGCGAGCGTATATGGTTATATGGGATACAGATATCGTCTGCCAGCTTGCTTAATTTCACTTCTTGCTCAGTACCTAGACTGTAAGTGTACTGAAAATGTTCTAAACAAACAGAGCCTGTCATCGGCATACAGTCCTGATTTATGATAGAAATCTTCCTCCTCATACTTCTAGAAGCAAGACCGGTGGTGACATGTCCCCAGGAGAGGGACATCAACATATTCCCATTTGGATTCGGTGAAAATTTCGTATTTTGGTCGGACCCACAATGCACCAGTGCTACAGGAAATCCTGTCGTCGTAACCTGCGATCCTCCCTCCCCGCTCACGTTGACAACATCTGTGATGACAACTGTCACCTGCACTTGTACAGACCTTGGTTTCGCAGGGGTTTCTGCATCTTGTACATTTGATATTGATTTACCAGGTAAGATTGGAATCTTAAAGATGCAAAAACAACAATAACCACAAAATGGTCTAAAGCCCAAAACCAAATTATATTTCAAAAGTAAAATATCAGCAATTAATCGGTTTAAAGTCCAGTTTCGCCACTGAGCTTTGTTTGTTATTGGGCCTCACTAAAATGGAATGCTGCTTTTCTTTTGAGTTTCCGATTTTCGAATGGACTTGCTCAGTAATATTTAAGAAAGTTATTTGGATCATATCAGACCAACCTAGCTATTATAAATTCACTTCCTCAAAGATTGATGTCTATTTTCTCAAACATTTGTAATCTTTTAGATTTTAAATGGTGCAGTAGTAGTCCACATACAATATGACAGTCTAATATACATAGTACTCTTTATTTGTCTAATATACATAGTACTCTTTCAAATCAAATGATTATTCAAATTTTGATATTTCATGCTTCATATCTTACTTTTTCAAGAATATTAACATTTTGTTTTTATGTTAGTACGTCAAATAAAATATATTTGATGATCAAGCTCTAACCGGGATGGTTATAACTATTTAAGTAAAAGTAGCTGCTGAATATCAAATCTTTTGTAGACCAATCAAATAATGTGTTTAATAGATACTTTGAATATTCAGTTCAGTCACATATTTTTGTCAACCAACAGCTTTGTCTGAGCTGGAAAAAACAAAAATTGAGTAACAATCGTAAATCGATTGTGCTTATGATCGATAATTTGGCATTTCTTTGATAATTGTCAGCATTCTGATTTGACCTTTAGATTTTAAAACTCAGCTTCCTTTATAATAGGTGGCAAAGTTTGTGAAATGAACCAATTTAATGATTCATGAACACATGACTGATAGTAAAGGATTATACGGCTAGGCATGGATACCTCGCTAGAGACTTTTAAAGTAGATTTCTGTAGTGATAAAGAAGTAGACAAACATAAATAAATATTTTGCTGTTTTTACACTATATAATTAATGTAGCTGGACACAGTACTTCTTATACGACATTGCGTCACTTCATTATTACACTCACAGGAAGTATATATAGCTCATATCATTTGGTCATTTCATATTGTAGAAAAACTTGGGTTGTTTCCTGTTTGACCCTGAAAATGTTGGCGAAAGAAATTACATAAATTTATACCAAGAGACTGCTAAGTAATTTTGTGCAATAGATGGATAATGTTTTGTATTTTACTGTTAATTGTTTTGTTCCTTTTGACTTATAAAGACCCCTGTGGCGGTCAACCTTGTCTGAATGGAGGGGCCTGTTCTGCCGATCCGTTAAATGACGCCGGTTTCACCTGTGCTTGTCGCCCTGGCTTTACTGGACAATCTTGTGAACGAGGTACGTTTCACACCTTTTCTTTCGATACTAAAAGATAGTTAGGAAATGATTTCTGTGTTGTTGTTTTCTTAAGTATGTTAATGTTGTTATGTTTACTGCAAGCCAGGGGTTGACGCAGATTGGAAGATGTGGGTGTCCCTACTATTTCGGGCACCATCATGCCGAAGGCATCATTGCGATGACAAAGCGAATGCCCCTCACGGCAGGTGTCCATGACATGCCCACCACCAACGACCATGCCCTTCATAGGGGACCTATACTTTGTCTACCGCAGTTACAACTTCTCGTATTCATTTCAGAAATGTTTGTTTTCTCCTCTTCTTGAATAATTAAAACACAATTCCCAAAAGCTTTTCACTTCTTGTGTAAACATTTAAACTATTAAGGAAAATCAAAGGGTGGCTCAGGACATACAAAAATAAGTTTAGATATATATATTTATATTATTCTTTTATATTACCCCCAAAAATGGTTAAATTTAACATTGTGAGCCAAATGACATATTATAGCTTTGGTCTTGTCACTGTTTTTACCTGTTTGGTTTTGTTCTTTTCTCAAATGAATTCATTCTTATAGATGTCTGTGCTAATCAACCCTGTCAGAATTTTGGAGTCTGCTCGGTAAATCCACTTGCCGTCGAGGGTTTCACGTGTGGCTGTCAACAAGGCTTCATTGGACGGGTCTGTGAATCAGGTAAGAGGAGAATGTTTGTGTCATTTCATAATCCATTTTAAATAAATACCATATATTAAAGTGCTGTTATCATGAAATAAACATGCTCAAGAGCACTGTACAAAAGAACCAATACCTGGAATATAAAATTACCAAACTTAAGAAAACCTAAAAGTAATAACAACAGCAATAAAAGTAAAAAATGATATAAAACAGGGATATAAACCACAACAAAGAACATAAAAATATAAATATATATAAAAATGGGCAGAGTAATGTGAATAAAACAACGAATAAGATTAATGCCCATACTCAAGCCTAAAAAGATAAGTTTTCAAATGCTTCTTAAAAGTGTCAATAGATGTGATATTTTTCAAGTGATGAGGAAGAGAATTTCAGAGTTTTGGACCCTTAGGTCCCCTGCTGCTTTCTGGTTCGTATGGCAAGTGACTTTGATCCCTATGAATGAAATATAAGGTGTGCAAGGAATCCGACGTGCACCCCAAACGTAGAATTATTTTAATCGGCTGTGTATAGCTTTCAATTAGGACTAGATGTCTCGATTGGTACAGCGGTAATTCATATCAGGAAGCCGTTCTTCTGGATCATTGCTTTAACGTAACAGCACTGATTTTTAGTAGGTGGTGTATGTATGAGAGTGTCACTTGGATTAGGCCTCCATTTGAAAACTTAATTATTACTTTAGTCTATAGACTGGACTCTGTAGCAGGGAAATTTGCCCTTTTTTTTTAAATTTGGAAATTTTTAGCAAAGGGATCACTTTTTGTATGTAGGTATTCAAATATGAAGTGTGGTCACAAATATGCAGTAACTTAGTAATTATTGACTATGTCTCTTTTTAAACACCATTTTCTGTTTAAAACATTACATGGAAACAAGGACACGCTGGCGGGGGGGATGGGGGAGGGGGCATATCTAAGTACTCCCTATAGTGACAAGTTCCTTAGCTTATCACAGGTTTAGCAAACCCTATACACATGTTTAAAGGTAGTCAGTATAGGCCCAAACTTATAGCATGCTATAATTGCTAGAAGTGTTCAAAAAGTACTTTCCTAGAGGTCTTAACTCGCCAGTCATTTTTAAGGAACACACAAGATGACTGAATGTACCAGTGAGGAAAATTTCCTCAAAGCTTGTAATAAAATGCAGTTTTAGAATTGTGACCGAAGGTGACCATATTTGAATATCTAGCATATTTGGGTCCAATACAACGTGCCATTAAAAGTAAGCCTGGTGAATTATCAGAAAACATGCAATGAAAATGTTAGAATACGGCACGATTGTAAAACTTCACCACAAAATAGCTCCAAGTAAAACATAAAGAGGTTAATGTCAATAGCAAGAATATTTGTCGGGACTTTGACTGACCGCTCGTTTATAACCTCCTCAGTCGTGGCCCCCACTGTGACATGTCCATCGGAGGTTAACCTGTCCATTCTCAATCTGCCGACCGGGGGTACCATCGTCTTCTGGCCATCCCCACAATGCTCCAGTGCTGTAGTAGGAAATGTAGTCTCAACATCCTGCAACCCTGCATCACCTGCCACATTTACCACAACTGGAATACAGCAGGTCACCTGTACCTGCGTAGACCTCGGTCAGACCGCAGCAGGGATCTCTAGCGATTGTGCCTTTGAAGTAGATATACCGGGTAAGAAGAGAATTGAAAGTAAACATGCTTCATCCAAGTGAAGAATATGAATAGTTTACTAGTACGACTAGTCTAATGCATTAGTGATTGATACCATGGGAGAATTTATACTGCTTTTGTTTTGTTTTTGTTTTTTGCTTCATCCAAGTGAAGAATATTATAGTTTACTAGTACGACTAGTCAAATGCATTAGTGATTGATACCATGGGAGAATTTATACTGCTTTTGTTTTGTTTTTGTTTTTTGCTTCATCCAAGTGAAGAATATTAATAGTTTACTAGTACGACTAGTCAAATGCATTAGTGATTGATACCATGGGAGAATTTATACTGCTTTTTTCTTCTGGTTTTTTTTGGGGGGGGGGGTGTAAAAGTAAGTTGGCCTGACGTTTCGATCCTAGCAGGATCTTCTTCAAATTTGGCTAATGGACAAGTAACAGTAACAGAAGGGGCAAAAACATGCACAGAATACAGACAGGTTAATGAGCATGGTGAACACAAAGAGATATATTTAAGGAGATTAGTAGACAAGGGATGGAGAGAAGAAAGAAAGAAACCAACAGGGGAAGAGGAGAGGTAGGAGAAAAGCAGTGGAGGGACAAAAAGAGGATTAAGGGAAGTGGTAGGGAATAAAAAATATTTTAAAAAAAATCTGTTTGTTTTTGTCGTTTTTTTTTTCTTTCTTCAGCACATTTTAATTGAATCTTTCTCAAAGGCGATTCTTCATTGATTATAACTTTTTAATACTTCTTTTGGTATTTTTTTCATCGGTGTGTAGATCCTTGTGCCAACCAACCCTGTGTCAATGATGGTGTGTGTTCGGTCAACCCTACTGCTCCTGGTGGTTTTACCTGTAACTGTGTCCTGGGATTCTCTGGGCCTCGTTGTGAAGATGGTAAGTAACTGCAATTGAAATCGTTATTTTTATAAATATTTGTCTATTTACACTGGAACAAATAAATTGACATTGAAAATATAATAGATTTATTCAGTGGGAGGTGCACTCTTCAGTAACGAATTCGAGTCGACTGTTCCTCGCTATGCAGGCGTCACACTGTCGCGAAGTTGACACTAGATGGCCATACGAATATGGAATTTTGAATTTCGCACGAAGATGGTCCCGAACTTGGTCAACAGCCAATCAACAGCCGAAGCAAGTACGATGCCTACAGAAGGTCACACGATGGCACCCGAACCACACACGAAGGCAACACGAAGATGTGCATTTCTATATGAGTATAGTTTACCTGCAGGACACACGAATGCCACACGAAGGCCACATGATGGCTATACACGACGACGTATTGATAAGTACATTGTCGAATGCAAGAAAGGCAAATAGCAAGAAATGACAAAGTGAATCTTATTGTAAGAGTAGGTGCTGGGCCTGTAAAAGTTGCTCATCATGTTCTCTGAGGTACATCAAAACAAGCAATGCTGCTGCTTTCTTTTTCCTGGTTGTCTCATCACCAAAGTATGCAATCTGCAGGAACTGAATTGTGGTTAATTGTGATTGTGATTGTAGCTTTGGGAGTTACACATGCCTCCACTCTGTAAAGTTGCTTAGGACTGACTGAGGAAGATGCTCTGAGGCTGGCCTTTATATGTCCACGTTACCATGACACCTGGGAAACGCTTGAGGTTCTCAAATTCGGCTGTCTTCGCCGACACCGTGGTCCCATCTCGATGTCATCGTACTACAATACGATGGTTACTCGACGGCATTGCGAGGGCTTCACGTAGTCGTGTTGCCTTCATAAGACAATCGGGCAGCTTCTTGTTTCCTTCGTATTGTCTTGGTGAGGCGAAAATGCCCGATGGCACCGATGATCATACGAAGTAAAAATGAAGATGACACGATTTGATAAGATGCTCTCACGATGGCCTTACGAAGGGCAAAATGGACACACGAATTCAACACGAAAATGAACCTTCGCAAGGTCTTCCGGTAATTTTTTGGCATGCCAAAGATTTTGCCACTGCTCACGAAGTTGCTGCCGAAGCCTGAAAAACTCCACCGGCGGTCATGCGATGGCTTAAGATGCCCTCACGAATGACCTGATGTTTTTACGATCAGAGCTGAATTTGAACATTTTCTTTATCGTGTGTCCATCTGGTGTCAACTTCGGGACAGTGTGACGCCAGCATTATAGATTGCTGGAAGTACAATCCATGACATAATTCATTTTTATATATCTCTAGTTTGCCATTTTGATGGAAAAAAGTTAAAAAAACAGCTGGAATGTTTGGTATTTTAGGCGATGGGGGTGGGGGGAGGGACTAGTCTCCATAAAGCATTGTATCTGCTCCGTTTACTTACAAAGGAAATATTCATGACTTAAATTCTTGATCACTTAAACATTAGCTCCTGAGTCCTGAATATAGCATGCATGATGGCGTATAAATTATCAATAATATGTAACTGACTATGTGAAAAAGTAAAGAAAACAGTCTAACTAATACCAATAGAACATTTCTTATGTTGTCATAGGTTATACATTTCAATCGGCTTGTAATTCAAGACCATGTGACTTATTAAATATAAACCAACGATTCTATATCTTGCTCGTTTCATAACCAGCTCAAAATCCATGTTTCTCTGGTCCGTGTCTGAATGGTGGCTTCTGCAACCCAACCAGTTTTACTGATTTCACCTGCACCTGTCCGTCCCAATTTTTCGGAACTCTCTGCGAACAAGGTGAGCGTTAAATGTTTAGATGTTTCAGTGATAATGAGAGAGCGTTTTACTAGGCTTATCAGCCGGTCATTGAGAATATTGAAACTGTTCCAAGCACTAGGAGACTGTAAAGCTGTGGCGGAGCTAGGGGTATTGGTCGAGGGGGGGGGCGAGATTGGTCTGTAGGGGCGCTTTCGACACTATCTAAGTGGAGCGCCACCATAGGTTGGCATGGAGCGTACAGATACTTTTTGAGTAAAGATACTCCCTAGATCGCCGGAAAGGACCCTTTCCGAGCCTTGCTAATTTGCAGATAATGTGACAAATGATAATAGGTAAATGAGAGCACAGTATAAAAGTCAATAATCACCAATAAGTAAAAAGTGGTAAAAAGCTGAAATGGGCGCCAGCAGTCCATTTGAGTCCGTCAAGGGGGGCATCCGCCCCCCCCTCCCACCCTGACTGTATAGACGCTCCGCTCCTGCCATAAAGCAATAGTAAAACACGTCTCTCACATGTTTCATCGTGAGTGGCTTCTCATCACCCACTTGTCATAAACAGGTGTCCACAGATTAGAGGTCAAGGTAATTAGTCTGTGACCCACAGATCATGTAGTTTGACCTCAACACTCACTCCTGTACGATTTTCAAAACTATCTTAAATGTTGACTCAGCATTCTAGTTTTCCCACGGAAAGTTTTATCGTCAAAATCAAAATCTGACATTGTTGAAAAGTTGTAAATCAGACTAATATTAGACCGTGCTTTAGTAGCAATGTGAACTTTGGGTACAATGCAAAGGGTTGTCATATTTATGTATGTGTGTATTCCTTTCTTTACATAGTGATTTTTAGTATCAAGATGATATTCCCTATTAAAGGGTGTGAAGACTCGCGCAAAAAGAAACGTCTAATGCCGGTAATATGACCTAGTTTCGAATGAGGTGTAAAAGAAGTGTAAGACACCACCATCGATCCCAGAAAATACACACACAGCTTGCTACCGTCGGTAATTAGACACTTGTGTACAGTCAGGACATACAGCTGCGGTCAAAACACCCGAATTGTATAAACGATACAGCAATGGACATCTTAGCCTAGGTCCAGCTAAAGATAACAAGGTATCACGTTTCATTACTATCTGCATTCTGTAGCGATATTAAAACGTCACTTGCAACCAAGAGAAAGTTTACTTTTTCAGATGACGGCACGCGGTTTGGGGCGAGTCTTCAATGCCTTTAAGTATAAAACCTCAAATCAACCTTTACCCCCTTTTTTGTCACAGAGTTTACTGCCTGCAATCCAAACCCTTGTCAGAATGGTGGAGTGTGTAATTTAGGTGGTGTAACAGGATTTAGTTGTGCTTGCCCGGGAGGTTTCTCTGGAGCGACGTGTGATCAATGTAAGTTGCGCCGTCGGTCTTCTCTGTGACATTTTAAACAGAGAGTTTCACTTAATAAACATAGTTTCTCAATGTCAACATGAATTATCAGGTTCAGGGAAATATTAAAGGAAACCTTAAAGAAAGATTACACTCTGCATGACGATCTTGTAAATATTTCCAAAACTGTTCATCAGTCTTGAAATATGCTTTTGATTTCGTTTTAGTTTGATACAGAAATTTCTCAACCTTGTTTCACTTTCCAGCATATTTGCTGTTTGAATTTTCTGTGTTAATACCACTGGTAATTCTGTATATTAATCACAGGGTAATATAAAATATATAAATATATATATATATATGTATATATTAAAGTATGTGTTGTCCTAATGTACATTATGGAGTTAGAAATTAGCTGTGTTGATTTTCTTGCATGGTTTCACTTACAGTGCCAGTAGCTGGAGTGCAAAACTGTCCCGAGTCCGAACTGGTATTCCTGAATACCCAACCAATCATCTGGGTGGAACCGTCTCTTCCCGGTGGCACTGTCTTGTTTCAAAGCCATTCTCCTGGAGATGAGTTCATCATTGGGACTACACCAGTCACCTATGTGTTCAACAGACTTACTGGAGGAGCCGAGTTCTGCTTCTTTAATGTTGTCCTGCAATTAGATTTAACCCCTATCCCAGGTTTGCTGAAATTCTCTTTTTTTCTTTTGTTGTGTCTTGTAGGTGAAGTTTATGAACAATTCATCAATGCCCTTAACTGTCATTAACTTGAAGTTAACTAGAAGGAACTAATAACTACATTTACCGATATATCTATAAAATATATCAATATATATATATATATATATATATATATATATATCAATACATATTTTATATATGTAAATATATATCAATACATATTATATATATATAACCACAGGCCTCTCGCTCTGTACGCGTACACCCTAACCACTAAGCTATGGACGCTGATTGTATGTCCAGAGGTTCGAAACCGGTAAGGAAGGTCGTAATTCCACTGTAGGCGTTTGTCACCTGTATCGAACAATACTAGTTCTGTTTTTGGTGACACATTTTGCCTTACTCTAGAGATCAAACAAGATGCCGACCAACTCGAAATCATTTGTGATTCCTAAAGCCGGATCTCGAAAGAGATATACTTTGAACAGACTTTATGTTAATGCAGTGGATGTAAACGACAAAGGCAAATGAATATATATATAAATGAAAATCGTATATATATATATATATATATATGTACATACAAATATATACTGTATATATATATATATATATATATATAAATATATATATATATAGTTGGAAAATCAGGAACAGTGAAAAACTTTCAAATATACGTTTGGTTGGTTGGCATCTATCTTGGCACAGAGTGCTCTATGTCCGGTTGACAGAGCTAAGTATAGAAGAGAATAAGTTGATACTAGGTCAGCTTGCGGCTTTGATAAGCCAATGAGGCTTCTTCGCGAGTTCCTGCACTCTAAAAAAGATGGGTAATATTTTCTGGGCAAGTGCTCGGTTGGGGAATTCTTTAACAATATTGGTCAAAATCCCTGCTCTATGTGTTGACAAACTTATAGTAAAACAGAATTTAGTAAACCGCTGTGCAAAGTGAATGAAATATACCCAACATTTGGTAAGCGTCCCGCCAAATCGAAAGTCACTGGTACTTGTGCGACGCGCACATCTGCGACGAAAAAATGAACGTTTTGCCTATACATTTGTGTGTGTTTGCATGGACAAACACCGTACGTTACGTATCATCGCATAGCTCATACATACAGTGTAGATGACGAGTGTAGATGAAAATATAGAAGATTGGCAGGCCTATCGAAGAAATCCTACAAAAATGGGGGGTTGAAGAGCTGATAGACAAGTTTCAAGGTAAGGATGTACTATTAAAGAGTAGGCTGACAAAATTACAAACCTATATTATGTTGATATGAAAATGATGTAAATATTGGTATACAAAGAGATAGCGTCAGGTAAGGTCGAAAAGCATAACGAGTAACGTTACTCGATAGGTCAAACGTAACTTAACTAGTATAGCCTAGGTCCAAATTAGGCCTAGCTTTTGGCTATATTGTTATACTACTACTAGTAGAAGCTGCAACGATCGAATTGGAATTGAATTTATGTTAATATTAACGTAAGACATTGGGACCTAACTTGACACCAGATAACCGTGCATGAAATTCATTAATGTACAAGTTCCAAGGGTACGTAGATAGTAGGAGTAGTGTACGTAGTACTTTTCTAGACCACTTACTTAGCCTAGGCTACTGGCCAACTAGCACAGGCTTAACGTTAGGCTATGCCTAATTTGCTCGATCGAATTTGTACAAATTAAGCTACCAAGCAAACCCTACCGTCTGACGTTAGGTCTAGTAACCTAGGGTTGTGCCCAGGAATTTTTAAATTTAGAATTAGCGAATTGGTTGTTATTCTAGTGACAGATTGGGGAAGGGTCAAAACGAGGGGAAGGGTCAACTCGAGTCAAACTCAAAGTGAGAGTAGGGGGATGGAAGTCAAATTAAATTTGCTCAGTATTTAGGTACCAGATAATACTACTTTTGGAGCCCTTGAAACTGACGATGTCTTTGAATATTTACTTCAAACATAACCACTTAACGTAGTTTAAGCCTGTATTACCCTAGCCAATACATTGTAACTTGAAAAAAAAAAATGGTAAGATTGAGAACAAATCCTGTAGGCTTAGGCTAGGGCATAGGAATAGGGCCAAGTTAGTTTAGTGATCACTATATGTGCACCAGTTAACAGCTTACTTGCTTGAAGCTAGCAGCCATTAAGACTAAGACTTGTAAGAGCAGCCACTAACAGCATTCATCATTTCATCATTGATATTGAGCTATATATACATCAGAGTACTGTCTGCGCTTGAACTTAGTGGCCGCTAGCTTCAATGAGGCAAATTGCTTGCATATAATGACAAATGCAGTATTCAGATCCTCATAGTCATAATCAAATTATACTAAGGTTGCCCTGTTACATTGTCATGAAGCTTTGTAGCAAGTAGTAACACATACTTTACTACAGTAACTAACGGTACGTACAGTAAGTCACATGCAAAGCTCGCCAACGATAATAAGCTAAGCCTATGTAGGTTAACTATATATGAACTGATGCTTTAACGATGCAAACTATCACAATAACTTAGAACGTAAGATTGATTTAATACTATACACAAAATTTTAAGTGTAGAATTTCAAAATTTCTATCAGTAATTGAGTAAGGTTAGATATTTGAAGTTTTCCTTGCACCAGATGGATAGAGTGAACAACGTAATTGGCGATTTTTGATATAGTGCTGGGTGAAAATGTTCAGTGCTGGGCAGAGCCAACAGACTTAGGCACTGTACTGTATAGTGCAACTAAGTGTAATACAAGTTTACAATGTACAACACTGTAAGATGGGGCATTAACAGCAAAATATAAAGGGCATGATGGCGCAGCTTCTTTCAGCTGTGGGTAATGTCAAGCCATGCATCAGCTATACCTTGATGGCAATGAATTTAATTGTTGTCACAATTGTGCATGGTGGTATTTATTAATGTTGCAACCACTGTCATAAAGGGGGGGGGGTAGGGCACTGTTCAGTCAGTCGTAATAATGAATATATACAATATAAATTAATTTTAAGGGATGTTTGGGCTCCTGCAAATAAATTAAAGCGGCAAACTGTGACAAGTGTTATCACTAAGGATGCTTTGCAGGTTAGACCAGAAAAATAACTTGCCCAATACCACAAACAAATTAACATGTGCTAATAGTATATATGGAACTTCCTTCAAAACTGACTTCAAAGTTAAAATTTGAAAGCAAAAGCTTCCAATAGGGCAGCATCCATCAAAATCCAGTCCTATTACAGTCATATGATATGACTCACGAAGCTTTCAAACTCTGCTTCTCATGATAAGTTGTGGTTCATTGTTTTTCTTCTTTCTTTTTTTTTCTCAACAGAAAATGGAATTGATGTGACTGCATTCGCCTTGTTGGATGAATTAAGTATAAAAGAATTGATTCCCAAAGTGGGACTGAGACTGAAATTTTCAAAGGGTTGGAGAGAAGAGGTAAGCTCTAAAGATGTCATACACCTGTTTCAAATGCCTTAGGACTATAGAAGGAGGCAACAAGAAACTTTTTTTCCACCTCAAGCTTGTACATGGCATTGCCAATAAAAGCAGGGTGAAAATTGTTTGCAGTCAAGGTAGATGTGTGCTAACGTTTAATACATTATGTGGCTACAAGAAACATCACTTGACAAAGCATCTTCTCAGCAGGAGCCATTCATAGGAGTTCCTCAATGTCAACACAAGGAACACAATAGGCCTGACATAGACTATAGCAATGAAAATGAAACTGCAACAATGAGGCATGACTTAAATTATCCTTTCTCAGTTATAGTAGGATAGATTTCTATCATCTTTTGCAGGAAAATGATGATAGTAGTACTGTAGGTACATATTACATATTGAGTAACATCATCCAGATGAACACCTAAAGTTGTATATAACAGCATTAACAAGCCTGTCCAGTTCATTTTGCAGAAGAACTTGTTATGATGAATCAATGGCTTAAATACAACAAGGAACCTGAAGACCAAGTTACTGTTTTCATGGGGAAAACAGCTTTCTACCGCCAAAAGAGAATAAAAGAAAGTCTGGGGAGTGTTAACACCACCATTGCTGAGTTTCCACAATTGTTGGACCCAGGAATGGTAAAATTCTATTAAATACTTTGCTTTCTTTTTTAATGATTAATATGATTGCACCTGACACTCATTACAGCCAAGTTAGGCATTTTCATATATATTTTTTTATCTTTAAAGACAGCTGTCTATAGACATATTTGATTTGTTTTTGTAAGGCTTAAATGAAAGTTGTGTATGTAAAATCTGCAGGTAATCTATGTTCTTACACATTGAGGGGGAATAGTAAAGCAGAATGCCAAACAGTGTTCACTGATAGTTTGTTCTCCTGAAACCATCGTTACCCTGGGTTACTTTATGTACGTTGTTTGGCTGTTAAAGGTCTGAAATAATTATCATTAATTATCATTTAATCCACAAATAATTGGGTTCCACAGTAACTATTTTCTAAGCTGTGTGAGTCTTTCCATGTCTAGCATGCAGCTGTTCCCAAAAAGAGTCATGTTCCACTGGTGACTTAAAAAAACTATTTCATTTTTATTTTAGATTGAGCAAGACTTTGCATTGCTGTATCCATCAAGATCAAACAAACTCTATCAAAGATGGGAGAAGGTGGCAAGAAAAGTTATTTTATACAGCCAACAGCTAAATTGGAGGGAGGTCCTTGGTATGCAGAATACAAACATTGATGACCTCACAAAGGGTAAGCCTTAATATACAAAACAAACAGACATATGTTGACTTGTTGGTCCATCAAATTAGATTGTCATGAGCTGTAGGTACATGAATGGTGATATTGACAGTAAAGTATGCTCACTGCTTTGTACTTAAAATACGGTTCCTGCAATTAATAGTATGCTGCCTCTCATTGGTGATTGCTGTTCAAAAATCAAGGAATAGAGCCTTTTAATTGTTTTTTTGGACAATTGGAAGAAACCTTTTAAATGGTTAATAATGAAGTCTAACATTGCTTTAAGTTTAAGGGGGACTCCAAGTATGTGGTACTCTCACATCAAGGCAATATTTCCACATCAATCAGGCAATGTAAATGGCACATGCATGTAATTGACAACCCTTTATCAGACTGTCTCTGTGAATCTGTCCATGCACATGCACCATTGAGTATTGATATATGATCATATCTTGTGAGGTTGTTATCCTTAGTTTATTCTTGTTAATAGAAATAGGTCACCAGCCAGAGGTCAAAATCTGCAAAGTGCCTCGTCTAGAGACTATAAAAATTTTCACGTAATGAATATTTGGAAACTTGGTTGTTTAACGTTACCAAAGGTTAGAATGTATACTGCTTTCTCTCATTACTACAATGACAGTTTAACAATGGAAGTGATTCTCATAAACAGAAATTTTAAAGGGTGCCTAAATATTATATTTTGTATTCTGCAGAAATTTAACCAGCCAGTTTTAAGGGGTGAATAATTAACAGTTTAACTGTTTTTATCTTCACAGAAGAAACAAAGAATCTGGCCTTTTCCCTGTTAGCTATCATATTCAGAAGTGGAAGGAGTGGAAAGGGTAGAAAGGGTCACAACTCAGCAAATGATTCAGTAAACTGCTTCATTGATGTGCAACCAGTAAGTTTTTCTACATCTCCATTTGAATGCAGGGCTCAAACAGCAGGTTTGAAATAGTGACTCAAATAACTCAGACTGGGAAGCTCAGACAGATCTCATATTTGATGTGTATATCAACCATATTAAGTAAAAGAAGTCTTCCTTTTTTTTTGGGGGGGGGGAGGGTCAAATGTTATTTGAGGTCACTGGGTAAAATTTTTGAAAGTTTTCTTGACAGCTCCAGTAAAATGGGGAGCTTAGAGGGATCTCAAAATTGTTGAAGACTGCTCATTTATATTTACATTTATATTATATATATATATATATATAAATGAAAATCGTAATGAGTTGGAAAATCAAGAAGACACCCTAAGACACCCTAACCACTAGGCTATGGACGCTGATGTCCAGAGGTTCGAAACTGGTAAGGAAGGTCGTAATTCCACTGTAGGCGTTTGTCACCTGTATCGAACAATACTAGTTCTGTTTTTGGTGACATATTTTGCCTTACTCTAAAGATCAAACATGATGCTAAC
Source organism: Apostichopus japonicus (assembly GCF_037975245.1). Lineage (NCBI taxonomy): Eukaryota > Metazoa > Echinodermata > Holothuroidea > Aspidochirotida > Stichopodidae > Apostichopus > Apostichopus japonicus. Next base: position 16,289,914 of record NC_092563.1, on the reverse strand, counting down.
CAACTCGAAATCATTTGTGATTCCTAAAGCCGGATCTCGAAAGAGATACTTTGAACAGACTTTATGTATATATATATATATATATATATATATATATATATATATTCATAGCTACATGGTTTTTTATATTTGTGTAATTTCATGAAATTGTAGATAACTGCACTTCTTAAAATAATGCATTTTTCTTTCTTTCCATAGGAAATGTTTGACATAGACCAATATGTAAAGACCCTCAAAGCAACAGACACCCCACAGCCATTTGTTGTGTGCAGGGAAGTCGGATAACTCCATCACAAACTTATGTCATCATAGAACGGAATGCACTCCCTCAGCAGTCACTCATGAAAGCTATTGATGTATGCTTTAAGGCCATGTACGTATTTGACATTGAATATCAACCAACGTGTAACATTGCATGGCAGTTTTTGCAGGTTGTGATCTATGACTTCACTGAGGCAAGCATCACAAGTTCCATTCGAAATCTGCGTGCATTCATCGCATCAGATTCAAAGTAGTTCTTTCATTCCTAACTATTCATGTATTTATATCATGCATTACATCTTGATAGAACAAATTTAAAGTGTAAATACTGTGTAAAATTACAGATGATTTTTCCATTGTTCTATTACTTAGCTTTCATGGCTTGGCGTTCAAGGAATTTGGTGAATTACAGTATCAGTTAACTTGGTTTCATCATTCATGTTTAAGTGTTTGCCATTTTATTTCATACTGAATCAGCCAAAAATAATTTGTTTTAATAGATTACCCTGTATATTCATTAACACCATCACAGTAATGTCTTACAAAATCAGTTAATATTTTTGAAAACCTGTGCATAGAGTACTAACATGACATCATGGTACCCCTAGCTTTGGTTTAGCATCACAATGATCTGGTGTTAGCTAACCAGTCTCGTTCCAACAAAACTAAAACGTAATTAAATGTTGAAACATAAGATATGTGTTTCTACCTGTGCTGTCTCATTTGGATTAGTTTTCTATTACTGATAGAAGATTTAATATGGGAATCAGCCTTTGGTCATCTTTTAAAGCTTATCTAGACTTGCGCCAAAACAGTTTCTGATTCATGATCCTTAAACTGTTGATTACATGGGTTGGTAATGCTTCCCTGCTCATATATTTTTTGAATTTGAGAACTAACCAGGCGCAGTGTAAAAATAAACACATTTTGATAAACAATGACAGGAGAAGCAATGGGTGAACGAGAGAAGTATGTTACAATAGCAATGGGTGAATGAGAGTAACATGCTACAATAGCAATGGGTGGAAGAGAGTAGCATGCTACAATAGCAATGGGTGGAAGAGAGTAGCATGCTACAATAGCAATGGGTGAATGAGAGTAGCATGCTACAATAGCAATGGGTGGATGAGAGTAGCATGCTACAATAGCAGTGAGTGGATGAGAGTAGCATGTTACAATAGAAATGGGTAGACAAAAATAGCATGCTACAGTAGCAATGGGTGGATGAGAGTAGCATGTTACAATAGCAATGGGTTGACGTGAGTAGCATGCTACAATAGCAATGGGTGGATGACAGTTACATGTTACTATGACAATTGATTGACAATAGTTGCATGCTACAATAGCAAAGTGGGATGTGATAAGTGTATTTTTTCTTTATGATTTTCATCTGTTTTATCTGCTTTAAATTTGTTTTGATATGCTGCTTCAAGAAAGTAGATGTTCAATAAATCATTCTACAATACACTGTGTTGTAAGATCTGTCTTTTTTGGTTTGGTGTATGCTATACTTGTTCACAATCATCCAACCTTCCATGTTCATCCCACCTATTTTAATTTATATCATTCAACATTTTTGTGTATAGTCAGTAAAAAAACCGTGAAATAGTGAAATACCTGTATTGATCATTATGAATATATTGATTAACTATCCATTACCCAATAAAGGGAGAAAAACTGCTTAAATAATGTCGAAATATCGACCAATAAATAGCCCTATGTTGCCAAATTAGTAGTAAAGGATACCCAACCATATGATATTCGTATTCAATATTTCGCCAACAAATGATAAACATTGCCCAACAGGCCAGTTGGGTAATTTCTTAATTACTATTTATGGGTAAAATAATATGCCCAACTATGAGTAAAAACATTACCCAGCGGCAATTGGGCAAAAAATGCTCAACAGTTGGTTGGATACATACTTCCCCAGCGTTGGTTAAAAGTTGGGCAAAAAAAATGACCAACTTTTTTAGAGTGTGCTTGCAGGAGGATCTAATATATACATACATACTAGTGGAACACTAGTATAGTTGTTACTCAAGAGTTTCACGCGTTTGAGCGATCATCAGACAACTGGTAGCTTCATTGTGTACTCCTAAAATAAATAACCCAAACAATTAAACTCATCGAGGGTTATCTTTGGGATTATCAAGGATTATCAGCAAACCAACCCTTTGTTGGCGTCCAGTGGGCAGGATTATCTGTTGGCTGCGGGTTGCTTAGGCAGTTTACTGCGGTTGGGCTGGGGAGGATGAGGTCACGCACGCCCCTCCTGAATTTGCTTATGTAGAACTTGTTCTCCTGGCGGCACTTTGATATGAATTCCGGGCGTTTGTCGAGGAGGGATCGTTTGTCTGCGTTGATGATGGTGAGTTTCTCTGTGAGGCAAAGGTTGCACAGCTGTGATTCGTTGCTGAAGGGTGCTGGTATCAAAGTGACTGCTCTTTGTGTTTCGCGCTTCTCGGCCTTTTGGCTAAGATCATGTGTAGTATCTGTTCCCTTTCAAGGGGAATGGTGATACACACCCGACGATGGTCACACAGTCACACTCCCGGTGCAAGGGGACTGGGGCTGAGAGCGGATCAGTCGTTTGGTAGTTTGGTTTTTGTGCCCAGGTACTTTCCTGGGTGACTTTTTCTTAAAAAGTATCGCTCTTTGTGTTTTCTCTATCTTCTTTGTATAATGTGTCATCTCTGTCTTTTCTCCCTCGTATTGGTTAAGGATATCGTTGGGTTTTGATTGGTTTTTTTAATATATTTTTTCATCCATCATGCCCCTCGGACCGATATTTTGCTTTCATTGCTTTTTGCACGACAGGACCTCTTCCGACGATTGTATTTCCGGAGCAAGCAACAGAGACGGTGCAAGAGGTAGACCTGCTGCAGTCTCTGGTCAGCGTCTTCTGTACGGTAGGGGCCACTCCGGACACCTTCGTTCCTTCCGTGGCCTGGTATAGAGATGGTCAGCTAATCACACCAGGTAAGTTTGTCTCTTCTTTATTTTTCCTCTCTGTGTATGCATGAAAAACCTCTTAGAATCCATGGTCCATTAAGTAGATTGCTGCTTTATTTGGTGGATAGAATATATATATATATATATATATATATTTTAAATTCGGAGCACAGGCCCTTTGAGTATAAACATAGTGCTGTTGGTCGTTCCATGCGGGTTTATGCAACCCAGTGGCGTAGGAAGGTACTTTTGAGTGGGGGGACTGAAGACTGAAGTCCCCCTCCCCTTTGGAATTTTTTGCATTTCCAGGTGGCCTCAGATGCAATTTGGTGCAATATAGCACACTTCAACACCCACTCCATTTTGTAAACTTAATTTTGTATTTTCACCGGGCCTTAGATGCAATTTGGTGCTCCAAATGAGATTTTTTTTCTCATTTGGAAATGAAAAAGGGGTTTTCTGACTTGCGGAGCGGGGGCGGAACGATACTTCCGCCCCCCCCATATTTTTCACTGGGGGGCTGGTGCCCCCCAGCTCCCCCGGTTCCTACGCCCTTGGCAAGCACTCTACCCCCCCCCAACCCTCCCTGGTCTCATCCATGCAGTGTTAGCTAAAATAGTCACGTTTTTATTGCTGATGCATGTTCCGACACCATCGCGGTGAATGTCTTAAAAATAAACTACTCAGTTACTGACAACTGCAGAATTAAAGTGGGTTTTACCGGGTTGCACCGAAATGGAATTACAGAAGTAAAATCTTCTTATCCGGCACAAAGTCTTCAGTAGAGACAAGTTGGAGAATGACCACAAGAACGCAAACAAACAGTATTCCCGTCACCAGCGGTATTTCATGTTTATACTCCGGGTAATGTATTAAAATGATTGTTCTTTAAGTCTATTACTTATAAAAATCTCAACAAAAAAAAAAAAATCAAGTACTCTGACTGAATGGTACAATCTCTATACATAACATTCAGCCCAGCTGAAAGTATTGTGAGTTAACGACGACTCAGTCATGGGTACATGTAATGGATGCTTTGAATGTAACAAAATAAACCATGCATCAGGTCAACTAAAACTATATCCCTCCCCCTCCCCTTAGACCCCTCCCCCAGGCCGGCCATCAGTCTTCAGCCCCCCCCCCCCCACTCAAAAGTACCTTCCTACGCCACTGGTGCTTGCCTAAAGCTAAAATATATTTATTCAAACCGACAATTTAAAAGTTGGGCCAACTTTGGAAGGATATTTTGGCGTTTCATCCATGTTTACTTATTTTATCTACATGCCAAAGTACTGACCACTCCAACCTCCTGCCTTCCTCCACCAAACCCTTTCTCCTCCTATTGAAAAAAAAAAACATTTGTGATGTCAAATGTACTCACCAACCATACCCTGCATTGAAGAAATGTCTATGGCCTCAGCGGCTCTGATTGGACACTTTATCTTCAATTCAAGTTGGTTCCTAAGTGAATAAAATCCACCCCGTTCTAAAAGTTGAGCGAATTACGTGAAGAATAAAAAAAAACTGCTATAAATTTAATTTGGGATGATTTAAATGTTATATACTCAAAGATAGATTTCCACTACAATTTCAAAGCCATTTGAGGTCGGTGAAATTAAAATCGAATGTTATGGTTTACGTTTTATAGGATTCAGCTTTCAGTTATGGTTGAAAGTGTGCAAATTGATCAGTGTCTCTGGTTTTAGAGGGCGTTGTGGTCAAAATGGTTAAGGCAGTGGACTGGTGATCTAAGGATTACAAGTTCGAGCCCTGGCCAGATCATTGCGTTGTGTCCTTGGGCAGGGCACTTTATCTCCATTGCCTCTCTTCACCCAGGTGTATAAATGGGGACTCGCAAGTTACTTGTAAATATAGTTGCGTGTGCTGGTTTGTGGCTGCACCCTATGGGAAGTCCCCCGGGGACACATGGTTGTGGTACACTGGTGCCCCAGGAGAGATTGATTGAATTGCACACACTTTGGTATGTAGGTGTGACAAGTTACCAATGACCAAGGCTAAGTTGTACATGCTATGCTATTAGCGACTTTGAACAATCTCTTGATTTTGGCGCTATATAAATGTCTTCTGATTGATTGATTGATTGATTTTACATTCTCTATTCATCCAGGATTAACCAAAAGAAGAAAACAAACACGCAAACACACGACAAAAATGACACTCGGAAGAATTTTGATTACAGAGCAAGTAAGCATATTTATTGTGGTTTTTACACCGTGATTTCAGCGAATAATTATTTCTTTATCATGTAGACTATAAAAGATATAATAGATTATGAACATAGCTACATTAACGTAAAATTCAAACAAATTACCAACAACAATGAATGTAAACATTTGTTTCCAGATTCTGGAAAAAATATTCTTATTGACAAAGATTCTCTTATAATGCTGACTGTACTACTCTGAAGCAGAAAATGAAACGACCATTCTGAGTCAAGATTCTTCATGTCTAATTTCAAAATTTGACAAAATTCCAAATTAGGTTTCTCCTGGTCACCCATGAAAGGAAAGTCCAATTTAACAGAGCTAAAATAGAATTTGAATACTTGAATGTTTAACGTATAGCGTTTTTGGAACAGCAATACGTACTTAACATATGAAAAAAATAGATTTAACGCCGATTGAGACAGACAGCTGGCATTGCTTTAACTTTCATAAGCATGGTCAGAAATTATCAGGCTCAACATAATTATATTTCATGATCATGGACAGTAGGGCAAAACAAAGCTTCCTGAAGACCTGAACAATTGGGCTTGGCCATCTCGCTACTTTGATTTGAGCACAGAAAGGCATACGACAGTCCTTCACTCGTCTTATTATACAACGGATGACATTGACCCCTAGCTTCGAATCTGGTAACATTTTCATGCAGACACCCTTCACAATTTTCCTTTCGAAGGGTAGGAGGTAAATCTCAACTTAGAACCCCCCCCCCCATCCCAAGGCCACGACGGCTTGTCTTATATTTCAGAGGAAAATTTGGTAACCCTTGTTCACAAACTGATACTTCTAATTTTCATTGCATTTGAATACCATGTACATGCATTACTGAAGAAGGCAGTCTGATAGTTAACCCATCTTCTAGGCAGCACTCTTAGCAAAAAGTTGGCACAAAGTATATTTCATGATTGAGATATGGAATTGTCTAATTTTACACTCCCTCAATGTCCACAAATAATGTCCATATACTGTCCACAAATAATCCCGAGATTCAGAAACACCGGGAAAGTACGGATTTCAAAACTTTTAGCAACTCTTTAGCATTCTCAAATCTAAGCTTTAATATCCCAAGAAAACCCTATTACCGTTCTTATTAAGTATAACATACAAAAGATTACATGACCCCCCACCCTGTGTTATCTGACTGCTAAGCCCTACAGTAAATATGAAATTCTACGATTAGCGAGTACAGTAGCCACGATTGCTTCTGTCCCAATCAAAAATCCTTTGACGATCACTAATATTATTATTCCACAGACAGTTATAGTAAGAGTATTGTTACACTAATATTATGGTAATTTACAAGGATGAATTTGAACAACAAAAGTGACATTAACGCGGATGTACAAAATCCGGATTGCTCCCCCCCCCCCCACCCCCCCCCCCCGGATTGGAAGGCACAATGGTTAAATAGTAATGAAGATGATAAGTGCTTTTAGTGTTAAGCTACTTTACAGTTTTAAACAGTGTGTCAAGAATTCCAGGGGCAGGACAAACTTTAGTTAATGGTCGTTCAAATATACGAGACAACCAAATTTCTGATTTGACAAGCGAAATCAGCTTTGCAGGTCGTCCGATGGACTAAATACCCTCAAACAGGTTAAATAATAGATCGCTATGGAAACGAACAAAAAAACAAAACAACAACGAACAAACAAAAACTTCACACTCTCCTGATATCAGCTGCTGTGATATCATTTTTAACTCTTTTCGATCTCTCTGAAAGTGCTTGAAGCTTTTTAATACCAGGAAATATTGGCTTACGATGCACCCTAACAGCACCAATATGGTAAAAAAAAGAAGTATTCTTAATATCTCTTATTCCTACCCTGCTATATAAAGAAATTGATAAATCAAATCCATCGCATCAAACCGTTTTTCACCTATTTTTTTTTTGCCACACGATAATATGAAACTCTTTCCGTTTCGATGACCGACAGAAACCGACCAGAATCAATCGTTCAGTATAGCCACCAAAGGTCAGCATGGAGTATAACGGGTGTTTCAGTTTGTCTCGTCCTTTCAGGTCTGACAGCTCGATGATAACAACACACTCCAATAGTTTCCCGGACATTTTCTCGACTAGATCGCAAGCAGCAGCCATGGTACCTTTTGGGAGAAAGCCATGGGAAAAAAACATGAAAATATTTTGGTGGTGTTTATTTTATATTAAATTAGTCGGGCATCCCTCACTCCATACTTCCCAAAGTCTGGCAGTCGCCCAAATATATATGGGTCGCAAACAGCTCTTATGCAATAACTGGGTATAGCAGAAAACAAAAACAGCAAACCGAACCATTGAGCAATAATTCCGTTGGGTACCCTGTCAAGCGGTGATGTGTTTCATGGTGAACGTGAAAAGTTCTGATAGATGTATATGTGATAGTTTTTACTTAATTTTCAATCAATATTCCAGCACCTTTCCAATCAAATCAGATACTGTTTGTAGTTTAATCATTAATCACCAGGGAGTATCTATAGGTGACTTATTATATAGGGATAGACTGGTAACCTTTTCAGGTCTGAAGTTGAAATATTAGAAACTAACATATTTCTCAACAGTTGCAGTGGCCAAGTTGGTAGTTCTCTGTGACTGAGAGAGTCAGACAAGCTCCATGTTCTGAGTTCAAATCCACGTGAGAGCATTTTATTTTCTGCTCTTTCCTGCTTCAAATCTGAAGTTGAAATATTAGAAACAAGCAATATTTCTCAACAGTTGCAGTGGCCAAGTTGGTAGTGCTCTGTGACTGAGAGAGTCAGACAAGCTCCATGTCCTGAGTTCGACTTCCAGCCACAGCCATTTAATTTTCTGTTCTTTGGAGCAGGCGGAAGTCACCCAGGATAGAACCTGGGCACGAAAAACCAACAACTAAACGACTGATCCGTTCTTATGGCAAGCCGTCACAGTTTTTATCCTGTATTTCATGATATCAACAATTATTTGATGATATCAGCAAATCAATTGATGATATCAGCAATTGAATTAGTGATATGTATATATCAGCAAATGGTTTGTTGATATCAGCAAATCAATTGCTGATGTCACCAATTATTTGATGATATCAGTATAGGCTATCATTTGATGATATCAGCAATTCATTTTCTGATATCACCAATTCAATTGCTGATATCAGCAATAAGTTTATCATAAAATATTTGATGATATCACCAATTATTTTGATGATATCAGCAAATCAATTGCTGATATCAGCAATTGAATTGGTGATATCAGCAAATAAATTGGTGATATCAGTAATTGTGCGCATTTGATATCAGAAATCATTTACTGATATCACCAAATCATTTGTTGATATCACCAATTATTTGATGATATCACCAATTATTTGATGATATCATCAATAATTGGTGATATCAGCAATAGAATTGGTGATATCATCAAATACAAATAAAAACTAAAACGGCTTGCCATACGTTGTCAACCCCAGTCCTCTTGAATCGAGACTGTGACTGTGTGATCATCGTCAGATGTGTATCACGATTCCTCTAGAAGGGGAACAGATACTACTAATGATCTTAGCAAAAAGGCCGAGAAGCGATACAAAAGCTCGTACCGTCATGTACAATGGTAGTAGCATGTTCGGAACTTGATTGAAATAGCTGCTGCACGATTCAGGTTTAACTTTAACATTGTATAGACAGGAATACGCAACGGTCAGCCACACAAAATCAATGGGCAAGGGCAGACCCAACGGCTTGTTAGGCTTTCAACATTGCAGTGTGACACTTGTTTACCAAAGATAATTAACCGAAGCCGAAGGTGAAATATCTTTGTGTTTACTTAGCAAATGATTCTCTCACGAACACAGTAAGAACATTTCAAATACTGATCTAGGTCACGAATGATCTTCGAATGTAAGTTCGTTAGTCTTCCGAACAAACAGGTGTTGTTAAGATTTCGTTTCCGTTACACTAAAATGAAAACCCTAAACTACTGCCAATGGCATATAGCCGATATGAAAACTCCAACAATTCACTCTGGTGTACAGTAGCCTAGGCCTAGGTTATGTTAGTATCGGGCTAAATATGCACGGCTAGGTCAACTGTATGTAGTAGATGCACGAGAACGTCGTACCTTTATCATAAGCTTCAATGTATTAGCGTCAATTAAATAATTTCCTAGTTCTTCAGACAATGAAAATCGGAATTTAGTACTATTAGTTTGCCTTATAGAAGTTGAATCATGATGCAAAACCTGCCAAAGTCATTCATCGTATTCGTGATATAGCCTAGCTTACCTTGGCCCAACGTGACAATTTCTTTTTGTTTGTGACCAATGTGGAATTACTATATCTTGTTGAGCAACATGTAGCATGACAGTGGTGTTCTTATTAAAATCCAATCACTTGCATTGAAGCAATAAATTATGTGGGTATTATATTAATAAATAAAAAGGAACAACTGCACTTGTTAGTTGTGACCCTTAGTGGAGAACACAATTTTAAGGATTATGAATGTGGTGCTATTCATGCAGTCGGTGAACCTTTTAGCAGTTACCTAATAAATCAGAATACAGCACAGAGAAAGTTGTTGGTACGGATTACAGATCCAGTGCAACTTTTCTTAGTTTGATGGTTTACCATGACAAATCATGATGAGTTTTTGTTATTCCTTACCAGAGGCAAAAGGAATCTATGTGATGGTGCTGTGTGTGTGTATGTAGCACTTGCTTGTAAACACACTAACTCAAAAATGGTGGATTAACTTGATACTTGGTGTGTGGATCTGCCTTATTGAGTACAAGAAGACTATTGTATGCTCTGAAGTTCAGTGGTTATTTATTGGTTAACAGAGTTGAAAGTCTGAAAACTTTGTGAACATGATAACCCTAAAAGTACTGTACATCTTTCTTGAACTTCATATATGGTATGTAGATTCAGCTTATTGAGTACAAGAACCCTATTGAACTTGGTGGAGGTCAAAGGTCATTTGCAGTCAACATTTAAGTGTAAGTCTAGAAATCTTGTAAACAAGATAACACAAGAAGTTTATCATTGTTAAATTTCATACTTAGTATGTAGATCCAGCTTGGTGAATGCAAGAATCCTACTGAAATTTGTAGAGGTCAAAGATCACAAGAGGTCAACATCAAAGTCTGAAAATCTTTTAAGCAAGATAACTCCAAAATTAAAGCTATGTCAGTTAATCTGTAAATTCTCCAATGCTAAGATTTTCCGTTGGTGAACATAGTTTGGTCAAATTCAATATAGATAACAGTAGTTCTGTGAATGGACTCCATAGATCTTCAACGAAACATACCTGGCATCAAGGAAAATTAAATCTGCTTCAGAATGCATTCTCTTGTTTTTTAATCATGCACTTAAACGTCCCATCAATTTTCCACATCCTCAAGGGGTCAAAAGGTCATCTTAAATGGTGAAAAAAATTGGCCAATTTCCCCAAAATATTTTACAAATGTCATGTAGCTCTCAACAATTATTAAAGGGATGTTAGCTCAAAATTGGTAAAATGTGTCTATTTCACAGATATTTGTAGATATTGAAACACTACTACTGCTACTACTACTACTACTAGTTACTACTGCTACTGCTGTTACTAAGTACTACTAATACTACTACTACTGCTGCTACTCCTGTTATGTACTTCTACTACTAATACTACTATGCTAGTACTAATACTGCCACTATTACTACTACTAGTACTACTACTACTACTAGTACTAATACTACTGTTACTACTACTACTTCTAGAAGTAAAAGTCCTATCAACATTCTGCAACTTTGTTGAAGTTGTCTCAAAATTCAGTTAATAGGTGCTGAAGACCAATTTCTTTTTTTACTTCCACCATGTAGATGTTGAAGAAACCATATAAAATGCAAAGCAAACTGCTGACCCATGTCCAAGACTTTGAAGATGCTGCAAGGGAGAAGTTATATGGACCGATAAACTATTACTATTCACGTGGAGTTTCGGGATATGATCAAACAAGGAAGGACAGCAGAAAAGCTTTTCAGAGGTATTAAAGCAGATTTGATGATGATAAAGAAATTTAAAACATCTATTGATCACTCAGTAACTCCTAGGTGGTTACCTCGTATATCCATATAGTTTAAGGTAAAAGTTATCAATGTTGTCCACTTAACAGTATTCAGTAAATATGATGAAAAGTCAGATAATAATCAAACATTTATAATGCCACTCTGAAAGTATTTATTTGACAGAGATGTTTAATCGTCTATTCTAACTCTCCTAAATGGCGTGGAAAATTTGGAGGATCAGAGACACTGAGCAACTTTTTTTTGAAAGTCCTGTGCAGGTGCTTTAGAATGCTGAAATTTGAATGCCAGTTCTGATATGACCTTTTGGCATTTTGTAAATAAATGTGTTAATTCATAGCTGCAAGAATAAGTGAAGTATCCCAATATCAAAGAAATGATATCATAATTAGAGGGCACTTTCTACTCTACTTCTCAGAGTGGCCATGACAATATATCCTCTCTTTCCCCTCGACCCCCCCCCTCCCCCCCCCCCCTCTACCACCCTGCTTCTGTAATACAAGTGCCTTTGGAGATCCCAAATGAATTTTTGAGAATGTGAAATTGTACATGTTAGATTTACACCGATTGTACTGTTGATTTGGAAAAACATACCCTTCCCATATGTGCTTCTTCAAAGGATTCTCTGTTCGCCGAAGTTGATTACTAAAAAGTCTCTACATGTTTGGTCAAACTCACATTCTCCCAGCATTTTGTATCACAGAGATACATAAATTGGGTGATAGTATGCAAACAAATCTGTCAAAAGCAGGGTTAATGTTGTTGGTGGGTTAAATGGATCTGAAAATTGTCTTGTTTGTCTTTATACGGTTTCAATCATTTACCCACAGATGAGAATAGTATAAATTTATACCAAAAATGAAAGTTGCAGTTTGATGAAATACTAACTACAGAAAACCTTTACAGCAAACATTCCTAATGTATCAGCGTTTCAAGGATAAACCAACCAGAAAATTGTAATAGCCTATTAAGAAAAGCTTTTTAAGAATATGGTGATGACATCACAAACCACCTACTGTGATTCATTTCATTTGGAGTAAGGTTTAGCTAGTCAAGAAAGGTGAATATAAGGTTTAGTAAGGTTTAGCTAGTCAAGAAAGGTTAATAAAACGTTTAGTCAGGGTTAGCAAGGTTTAGCTGGTCAAGAAAGGTCAGTTTAAGTTTTAGCAAGGTTTAGTAAGGTTTAGCTAGTCAAGACAGGTTAATATAAGTTTAAGTAAGGCTTAGCTAGTCAAGAAAGGTAACTAATAAAAGGTTAAGTCAGGGTTAGCAAGGTTTAGCTAGTCAAGAAAGGTCAGTTTAAGTTTAAGCAAGGTTTAGTAAGGTTTAGTTAGTCAAGAAAGGTTTAGTAAGGTTTAGTAAGGTTTAGCTAGTCAAGAAAGGTTGATATACAAAGTGATAATCATGACTTCATACTTGCTGACTATTTGACAAAATGTAATTATGGCAATTTATTTGTTTGTTCCTCTGATGTTGTTCCATGCAAATTCTTTTAACATTTTCCTTTTTTCTTTCTTGCTTGCTCAAGGTTTCGCTTCCGACCGAGAGTGTTAAACAGCACCCTGGTAACTTCTTTATCTACAACGGTCCTTGGTCATGACATCAAGATGCCAATCTGTATTTCTCCAACTGCTTTACATGGCCTTGCACATCCTTCCAAAGAGCGAGGTGCAATAAAAGGTAAGTTTAATGAGACAGCTTTCATAATCAAAGCCTTGTTATGCATTCAATCTCTTTGGCCTTGATAAAAAAATTGGCAAGCACCTATTCTAACATTCATTACATTAAGTAACTATCCTATCATCAATCTGTCTTCATAAATACTGCATTTTTGATCCCACCGACCTTCAGGATGGAGTAGAGGAGGCCTAAGCCGCTTTTACTGTAAATCACGAACCCTTGAACTCATCAATCAACCTTGGGGCTGTCATTTTTGTTAAGTCAAGTCTCAAGTCAATTTGTCTCTCAAGTCAAATCACAAGTCAATTAATTTTTATCGCAAGCAAGGCACAAAAGTCAAACGTATAGCAGCAACTTATCAAGTCACAAGTCATATGATATTGCAATTTCAAGGCACACAAGTCAAATGTATAACAGCAACTTGTAAAGTTATCCTATTGATGAAGGTCTAACGGCTACGATTCAACAAGGTTTCTATTTGAAATGATGCCAATCTGTAGGATAACATGCTTCAATGATATGTGGAGTGTCAATGCTACAAGTGTAGTCTTGTGAATTGGACAGTAACCCAATGTTATCGTTAAATCGTACCCACTTTTACCTGACAGGACAATTTTATTGACTGCTCACTGCTACTAACTCTATAAAGCCAACGTCCAAAGGGGGGGGGGGGGGAGGGGGGATCACCTGACCTAAAATTATAGAATACCGTGTTGTTGTGGACGAGTGGATAAAGGCGGTGGCATTTGAAGCAAGGAGGCTTAGCAATCGGCAGGTTCCGGGTTCAATACCCGGCCGGGTCATAGTAAGGTGGGTTTCCATCCAAGAGCAATCTACGTTTTTCCCATCTGAAATGACTTTTCTAATTGAAAAGATTCAAAATTTGAGTTAGATTGTCGAATTGGAAGCCACCCGAGTTGTAATCCATAAGCCCTTGCGAGCTTCTCCCGCATTTGTGGTCGCCTAAGCGTCGTAAAAATAACTGCTGATTATTATTATTATTATTATTAAAAGTCAATCCGTCGTAAAATATAAGTAAAGATCTCACTACACATGCTATCACAAAGCCTACCCACTCTTGATACATTACTAGCCAAAGAGAAAGGATAATTATAAAGTTAATCTTTTGAAATTTATGCTAACTCAAAAAGTGAACTCATTTTCTGCTTAACTAGTTATTAAATTGTTTGGAAACTTTTCATTGGCAGCTGCCCAAAGTCAAGGTACTGCTATGATCCTCAGCTCCGTATCCAACACCCATGTGACCACCTTACACCAAGAGGCAGCTGATGGACTTCTCTGGATGCAGATGTATTTCTTTAAGAACTCAGCTATCACCAAATCAATCATCAGAAATGCCGAGAAGGCAGGATTCAAAGCTCTCGTGGTGACCATAGATTCTTCAGGCTTACAAGTAAATAGTACAAAGAAAACTTCATCGTTAGGCAAGCTTGATTATATAAGATCAAGGAAAGGATTGAGGTAGGGTTTTCATTCTTTTTCGTTTATAATTAACTTTGAACTTTAAACGAAAATGGTTTCTTTTTGGTCATGTGTCAAGGTTTTGCTGTTGATGCTTGCAGAAGTTTGGTCAAGGTGGTTAGTTGTTTTTCCTGATTTTGTAAAAAATAATGGAAATGTCATGAGAGTGTCCAAGTGTCATCTGGTAGTCAAGCAAGGTTTGTGGGTTGGATTTCTGGATTCAAATGACATAGAAACACACAGACCTATATTAGTGTTCACAGTTGTTCTGTCTCTCAAGATCTAGCAATAGGCTTTCATTTGACTGTTCTAACAATAGTTAGGATTTTCATTCACTCAACCAAAAAACAATTGAAAATTGACTGGACTCAGCTTTGTGGGACTTGACCTGGACCAGGTACGTGTGACTCAAGACTTGGCTCAGGTAATTGAAAAATGACTTGACTCAGGTATGTGAGACTTGACTTGACTCAGGTATGTGAGACTTGACCTGACTCAGGTATGTGAAACCTGACTTGACTCAGGTATGTGGAACTTGACTTGACTCGGCTTTGTAGGACTTGATATAGCTCAGGTATGTGAGACTTGACTTGGCTCAGGTATGTGCCACTTGATTTGGCTCAGCTATTTAAAATTGACTTGACTCAAGCTTTGTGGGACTTGATATAGCTCAGGTATGTGAGACTTGACTTGGCTCAGGTATGTGCCACTTGATTTGGCTCAGCTATTTAAAATTGACTTGACTCAAGCTTTGTGGGACTTGATATAGCTCAGGTATGTGAGACTTGTCTTGACTAAGGTATGTGCCACTTGACTTGGCTCAGCTATTGAAAATTGACTTGACTCAAGCGTTATGGGACTTGATATAAGTAGGGATGCACTGGATATCCGGTCCGGCTGGACTATCCGGCCGGATAGTGAGCAATTATCCGGATATTTTTCAAAATCCGGCCGGTTCTTTTTGAAAATCCGGCCGAATCTTTTTCAAAATCTAGCCGGATCTTTTTCAAAATCTGGCCTGAATTATTCCTTAAAAAGGTGTTGGTTTTAACTTAAATCAATGTCAACTATTTCCAAAAATTAATAAACACATTCAAAGTAAGGAAAAATTAGGTTTAACATGTTAATTTTATTTTCTCAATGGTCTGACCCACTAAATGGGGTCTTTAATTTCACCTTCTTTATAATATGCGTATACCTCACCTAACATTTGCTCCTTGTTTCATACTTCTACTTCTTATTAATGATTTTCTTTTGTGTAATGATAAAATCCGGTTCCGGCCGGATTTTATCCGGCCGGATTTCATGTACTATCTGGCAAAATCCGGTTCCAGCCGGATCCAAAAATTTGGATCCGGTGCATCCCTAGATATAAGTCAGGTATGTGAGACTTGACTTGACTAAGGTATGTGCCACTTGACTTGGCTCAGCTATTGAAAATTGACTTGACTCAAGCTTTGTGGGACTTGATATAGCTCAGGTATTTGAGACTTGACTTAGCTCAGGTATGTGAGACTTGATTTGGCTCAGCTATTGAAAATTGACTTGACTCAAGCTTTGTGGGACTTGATATAGCTCAGGTATCTGAGACTTGACTAGGCTAGAGCCAACTGAAGACTGCTGTACAAGCAATTGTCAAACAGACTTGACAATATCGATTCCAGCCGAGCAAAATACTCAACTCAACAATCACTAATCTCTTGGAAAACGGTGGCAAGCTAGACTTAATAGTAGAGTCATATCAGCACAGAAAACTTTTAGAAACTCTCATATTTACCATGGAATTTAAATATGGTAATGTCAATAGTTGTTATAAACTGTAACACCTATGAATGAAATTTTGACAAGGCATTAAAAACATCTTCCTTCCCAGTTGTGTCAACTTGTTACTCGAGGAACACAAAGAGGAATACATCAACAGTCCCGACCCACACTTCTTCGATTATACCATTACTCAAGTCGCCCAGTCTCACGCTACCGAGGAAGACATATTGTGGTTGAAATCATTCACGAAACTACCCATTGTTTTAAAGGGGGTGCTATCAGGTACGATGGATGGGCTTAATACGTGGACAACTCTTCTATCTACGATCGAGTGGTTTTGTAAAGTGACGGATTGATTGTTTACAAAAGTCATGACCGTTTAGAAATTTTAAATAAAAAAAAAGAGGAATTTTTACTCAATTAAATTCAAACATTAGTGGAGTAGTCAAATTTTAACTGATGATATCACCAACAAATATCTGAAATGCCAAAATGCAAGTCACCGCCATTCTACAGTCATCCCCTCACACATCAGAGTGAAGGAGTGGTGTAGCGGTTAATTCCCCCCCCCCCCCCCCCTCCGCCCTCACAATCATTCAGGTTCCGAATTTACTTAAACGTATTCAGCAATGTTTCGAGTTGAGTCATCATCGATCCTCATCAGATTGCTAGATTTTCAAATGAGCTTAATTCTGTTGACTTTTTCACTCTTAGGGAAATACTAAACGACTAAAAACTGTTTTTCCAATTATTCATACTCTTGGATTTTCTATTCACTTTGAGCAATGATATCAATAACCTTTACACTACATTTTGGGGTGGGGGTGGGGTGGGGGTGGGGGGAGGGGTAAATGCTAGAAAATGTGAGTATTGTAGACCTGTCCCTTTCCTCTACTCTGTGCAGCTAAGACGGCTAGAAAAGCTGCCTCTCTTGGAGTAAATGGTATCTTGGTGTCGGCTCACGGAGGAAGACAACTGGAGGGCGTGCCCGCACCAGTGAGTGTTCATGTCGTCATGGAGATTAAAAAAAATGATATAAAACAAGCTGTCTGTCCTGATTGATGTGAATTTCAAGAGGATTTTGATGACAAAACTTCATAATTATGCTGTGGATTTTAATACCTTTCACCAGACTTCCGGTTTTTGACAGTTTCTGATAATGGAAATGATAACTAGAAGTTTGAAAGAATGATAAGAGTTTGAACTATGCAAAAAGTTTATATTTAGGTCTGCATATGGTATTAAATATTTGATGATAAACTTGTCTGTAAGGATACGAAAAATTCTGAAAATGGAAATTATGGACTATAATGACAGGCTTATTAGCATTCAAGAGATGACCAAACTATGCATGGGGGTATATATATATATATATATATATATATATATATATAGTAGTTTTATGATGTACAATCTTAAATAAATAGTATTTTTGTAAGTTTGGTTTTCTTTCTAGTTCTAACAATATCTGCAAATGATGAGGGTTACTGTGAGAACTGACCAATAAAAGACCGCACATCTAATGTACTAATTATACAAACAAAAATATTGATGACTTTTGACATTGAAAAAGTATCTGACATGCTCTTGGCACTGTTACAAAAACAAGTATTTTTAAACAGAATAAAACAAGAATGTAAAATGCTATTGGAAACGGGATGGAAAATGAAGTTTTATTTCTTCAATTTTTGCTGTTCATTAGATCGATGCCCTTCAAGAGGTGGTCGATGCAGTTAAGGATTCCGGTGTGGAAGTGTACATGGACGGAGGAGTCAGAAATGGAACGGACGTGTTAAAGGCATTAGCACTGGGAGCACGGGCAGTTTTCGTCGGACGACCTGTTTTGTGGGGATTAGCGGTAAATGTGAGTTGAGCTCGAGAATATGTCAGAGATACTATCCATGGAAGTTTTACTTCTAAAAGTTTTACTTCTAAAAGTTTCACCTTCTCTGCCCCACAGCCGCTCCCCACCCCCCCCCCCTCCCACCATCATCAAAAGGATATTAAAGGTGTCTACCCTCTCTTAAAGTTAGTGTGCAGACATAGACATTCCTTTTGTTTCCTTGAGAAGTTAAAAAAATACCATTTTTTGGGATGATAAAACTTTTGCATTTAATATATTTATTTTTTTAGGTTCATCGTTCCTTGCAAAATGTTGACTTGATGAAATGAATATAGTGATCAGTTTATTATTTAGCTGCAAATTTTTAAACAGATGACATTTGATAAATCATCACGTTATCATTTTGTTAAAATTCCTCAACTATTAGATTCAAGGAACTTTTCATGTCTGTTGCAAATCGTTAATAAATTAACCAACAATTAATCATGTTGAAAATTGCTAGAACATTTACAATAAAAAAGATCATAACATTTTGACCTTATTCTTAACATTTTCATACTTTACAGGGTGCAGATGGCATTGAGCAGGTACTTCAGATTTTGAGGGACGAACTTAAGTTGTCCATGATACTTTCAGGTAAGTTAAAGTTTCAGTCTTACCAACTTTTCTCCAATTGTATTATCTCCCACCCCTCCCAATCCCACACCTCCCAAATCCAGCACCCCTGATCCATCCTCCAAACCTGTGGGATTTCAACATCTGCTATGGCTTCTGAGATTCATATTGCTTAAAAATATGGTGCGGTTTTGAAAATAACCAACTATTAGAGTGGGTTGCATGAACCAATATTAAGACTTGGATAAAACTATATCGCTTGCTTATTTTATATAGCTTCTAAGTTCTTGGAGCCAGCTCTCAAGTCAACTATTAGAGTCGATTGGATGAACCACCCAATATTAAGAACTTGTTTAAAACTATATTGCTTACTTATATAGCTTCTTAGTTCTTGGAGCCAGCTCTCAAGTCAACTATTAGAGTCGATTGGATGAACCACCCAATATTAAGAACTTGTTTAAAACTATATTGCTTACTTATATAGCTTCTTAATTCTTGAAGCCAGCTCTCAAGTCAACTCTTAGAGTCGATTGGATGAACCACCCAATATTAAGAACTTGTTTAAAACTATATTGCTTACTTATATAGCTTCTTAGTTCTTGGAGCCAGCTCTCAAGTCAACTCTTAGAGTCGATTGTATGAACCACCCAATATTAAGACTTGCGTAAAAATATATCGCTTGCTTATATAGCTTCTAAGTTCTTGGAGCGAGCTCTCAAGTCAACTATTAGATTCGATTGGATGAACCACCCAATATTAAGAACTTGCATAAAACTATTTCACTTGCTTTATATATAGATTCTAAGTTCTTGGAGCCAGCTCTCAAGTCAACTCTTAGAGTCGATTGTATGAACCACCCAATATTAAGACTTGCGTAAAAATATATCGCTTGCTAATATAGCTTCTAAGTTCTTGGAGCGAGCTCTCAAGTCAACTATTAGATTCGATTGGATGAACCACCCAATATTAAGAACTTGCATAAAACTATATCACTTGCTTTATATATAGATTCTAAGTTCTTGGAGCCAGCTCTCAAGTCAACTATTGGAGTCAATTGGATGAACCACTCAATATTGAGACTTGCATAAAACTGTATCGCTTGCTTAAATAGCTTCTAAGTTCTTGGAGCCAGCTCTCAAGTCAACTATTAGAGTCAATTGGATGAACTGTTGTCATTGCTAAATGGTCAATTTCACAGATTACCTCGGCATTACCGTCATGAAGGAGAAATTGATCTTGGATTATTTAAGATCTCTGCTTTCCTTATCTCTTCCTCCCTCAGGTGTCGGTGACGTCAGAAGTGTTCCATCTTCGCTCGTACTTCCGGAATCAAAGTATCTGGCTGCCAAGTTATGAATTGATACCGAAATAAATTACTAAAAAACTGCTTGCGGACAATCAGTAACTAATTTGAAAAGATCAAAGAAATGTGGTCATAGAAAACTTTCATCTTTTCAAGTACATATTTTGTGACCATTTTATATATCTATGTATCGACAAGATCCAATCTTTGGCCTTCCACTTCAAGTATCATTCTGCTAACATCCTTATTGGTTGTTTGATTTTACCCACGAATATCATGATATGTTATCTAAAACATACATATATTATAATTCTTCATTCATGCTTTAAAATATTGTAAATAAGAATTATGTCTAATCATTGGTTATGGAGAGAATCTTTTTTATTATTAAGCACTTTGAGAAATTCAAAGTGCATTTCTATGCAATTTTTTTTTATTTTTTTTTATTGATTCCTTACCTTATGTAAAATCACCAGCTCCGTTTTGTCTGCAAATCTCATCATGAACAAAATTATATTGTACAGTCATATCAAAGATAATTCAATCTGACCATTTTACTATATCCATATAGCAGTCCTGAAATATAAGGTTATTCTGAACACACAGAAACCTGTAAAATATATGTTTTCGTTGAATTGGTAGAATCCTTTCAAAGACGATGATTTTAAAGGGGGCCGATGGCAAATGGAAGAGAAGTGAAATGGTGGCTCCCTCTCTCCTTCATGTGCCTTTTGTTATATTTTGTTATTTTTACGAAAGTAAAACGTAATATCACTAACATACCAAATTTATATTGTCTACGGGGAGGAGAATAGGGGGACTGGGGGGGGGGGGGGTTGGGGGAGGAATTTGACAATGTGGTTGTTTGTATGTCTGCTTCATTAAATCACTGTAAAACTACAATGTTACAAATATATTCTAAAGATATGCAATAAATGGCATCAAAGTACCAAGGATATTTTGTCAGATTTTTTGGTCTTCAAGTTTAAAGCAGACATGTGAAACTACATATACACCCACTAGCTGATGTACTAATTGGGATAACATCAGTAAATCAACTTTGCGTGTTGATTTTTTTCCGCTAATCGTTTGGAAATTACACGACAAAAGTTTCTTGATCGGTAAAAGTTTGATTTTCAAATGACGTGGTAAAAATTATTTTTATTTGGGGGGTGGGGGAGGAATTTGGATTTTAGATTTGTAATAAACATGGTACAGTAACATGTTATAATAACCTAACAGAATAATTAATTACTTAATATTCATTAACAATCATATGGTGGATAATCATTTCTAGGAGGGTGTGTTAAATTTCTTCAATTGTATAATTAATTTTAGAAAAATTCTCTCTTAAAAGTTAGATAAAGTTGTCAACCAAAGCTGAAAAAAGATGGTTTGGACTAGTAGACGACGATAAATTGCACCAAGTACAAAGAACCCATGAAGATTTCACTTCACACAGATGGTCTGATTAGAATTAGAGGTATTATTGGAGATGGGTTCTGTGCCTCCTCCACCCCATCCCCCGCTCTTCCCCAACCCTGTGTGCCCCACCATAAAAAAGTACAGGACATTAGCATTGCTCGGCCCTTCCTTAATAGTTAGTGGCCCTACATCTCAGAATTCATTGGTATGTAGCTAAAGATCTTATTATAATAACAAGTAACTGTAATCAATCAGGTTTGGATTTTTTTTTTTTTTTCTTGTACATTGTTGTTAGTTTTTCCTTTATGTACTGAAAGTTGATGGTAGTGAGGAAAAGGTTAATTCTCAAACTGAACACAAGTCTAAAAATGATTATTTGTCCAGTTTATTCAGGATGTCACATGCTTGTAATGTGTATATACATTTGACAAAATGATCAAGAAGATATATATACATATATATACATATATATATATATATATATATATATATATATATATATATATATATATATATATATGCTTGGCCTATAAAGAGTGGTTACTCTGTGTAAAATAATCAGATTCATAGCACCAGGGGTGCACTCTGTACAATCATAAAACTTGGGTAATTCGTCCTCAATAACAGTTATACATAGCCAGTCGATACGCATTCATACACCAGTAGAATCACTGTGGTCGAGTGGTTCGGACTTCGGTGGTTCGATTCCTACATTCGCCTGATGAGTTCCAAAAGGACGAAACCGGTCGTGAAGTGGAATTTTTCTGGTGTATTGATCTTTATTTATTTACTATATGTCTGTCATAGCACTTGCTTCATTCATTTATATATATATATATATATATATATATATACATATACATATATATATATATATATATATATATATATATATATTAATATATACATAATAAAATCTCGCAAAGCATTTACATGAGAAAAGTAAACCGAAAAAATTAATGAAACTAATATAAACTAATATCAGTGAGATTTAGACGAACAAAAACGAGATTAGTCATTACAGTACATGATAAAAAGATGATTGAAAAATAACAAAAATGTTTTAAGTTTTTATAATGCTTTACATTTCGAGTGTAGCGCCAAAAGGTGTTCCGTCTGTTTTTTGATCGAGTTATTAGAATTGACAAATCAATAGATTAATACTGAGGATCTGACGTCATCAATTGTTATGCTTAAAGTAGCATTCCAGAGGTAAAGCATATTTTGATGGTGGATATCTTAAAAAAAAAACTGGAATAGCTGTAGAAATATTACCAGCATTTAAATTGTTCTTCTTTCTTGGACTAAGAGATATCACGAATAAAGTCGTCATTTAATGTAATAACATGAGCTTATAAACAATCAAATACGATATAGTATGTACAAAATAATTATTCGTAAATAAATGAAGATATCATACATTACGATAAGATAAGGATATCATAAAGATAAAGTACGTAAGATCTCATGTTGTTGAATATATTATATATATATATATATATATATATGTGTGTGTATATATATATATATACATATATATATATATACATATATATATATATATATATATATATATATATGTGTGTGTGTGTGTATTCTGCAGGGATGTTCATTAATTTCAAAAATTACTAATTATTAATTTCAATCGATGGTTTAATAAAACACAATAACTTACATCAAATATAGATTTTACTATCAGCCTAGGATTGTGCTTTAGAAACACACAGTTCATGATAAACCAGGGTATCTTATAGAATTCGATGTTGATTTATAGTAACTTATTATATAAACAAAATAAAAAATAACTATAGAAGAAATATTGATACGAAAAAGTATGAAGCTATGCACATAAATTGATTAATGCGTTTAAGTTGCAAAAATAAACAATCGGAACGAGTTTAAAGATACGGTGTGCAAACTAAATTCAAATCTGTGCATTTTATTTCTTCTTATAAACTACAGGGCTTAGGAACTGATGAGCCGCGAAACCGGCCCGGGGGAGCACCCCACCCTTGACTATTCTTGCGCAACACTTCATCTAAAACCTGGCCCTTTCGTAAACGCAAATTTCCCCTGACATTTTTAATCAAAAAGGCCCTTTTAGTTACAATTTTATTTAATTTATCGACAAAGCGATGCAGACAATTGTTCAATAAAAGAAACTGTACTTTTAATTCCCCCCCCCCCCCAAGTTCTTACCAAAAGGGGAACTTCTTATCATAAAGGGCACTTTCTCACAAAACTAGGAGCATGTGTGCCATATGCCATCCCCTCCCCACCCCACCTCCCACAGACACACAGTTCCGTCCCTTCGTTGCCTTTCAGACCTACTGTTTCATATCTGTTGATTTATACAGAACCAGTGGCGGGGGGGCTTGGGGGGCTCAGCCCCCCCCCCCAATGAAAAAGTTGAGGGGGCAAATGCATGATAAGCCCCCCCAATATTTACCAAGGCTCCGAAACGTGCATCTGCCCATTTTTCAATGCACACTTGTCGATCTGTCCGATGCACACGTAAACTATATAGGTGTAATAATTTTAGTAAATGCTGGGGGACCCTCGGCCCGTCCCCTGGCTATAGACCACATTGTCACCCCAACCGTGTCTTCTTGTAATAAGCTAAACGCTACACTCATCAAAATTTGCGTTCACACTATGAGTACACACAAGGCGTGGAACATGGCTTTATGTTTAAACGCAATCAATTATTAAACGAACAAAAACACAATATTAGCATTTCACCTATACTGTATAGGGTACATGCATTCATGACATGATGGCAGTGCTAGGTCATAGAAATTTGTTGGCAACTGCACATGGTTTTGGAATTACTCATTTGTTGACATTAAGAAATGCTTTCTGTTTTTTCTTATGACATTTATTTAATTCAGGGGCGTCGGAGCCGGTACGGGCAGGGCCGGTGAACGCCGGACCAATATTCATGACGCAAAAAAAAAAAAGTAGGACTAAAAATTGGAAAAAAAAATCTCGGAGGTATATGTTTCAATAATTTTCAATAATGATGACGGCAAGTAGGCTAAGTGTGACTACTCTGGCATGGCAGGGGTCTTGTTTTCAAGCTCGGGAAGTGCCATTTCCTGCAATCTGTCAGGCATATTTTCAAAATTTTCTCCATTACGCTACGCGCCAACCATGGTGGCGCGTGGCGTTGTTTGACCTACCAAACTTCCCTCCGATAATTATGATAGTTGGCCACACTCTGAACCGCCGTACTAATCAAAAATAGCTTCCGACGCCCTTGTCATTATTGCATTTAATTGCAAGTAGTAATTTACTACACTCAAAAACGTCTTTGCCAGTACACGTCGAGTAATAGCTACTCTCTTAAAACACCATCGAATATACAAATTACAATGTTTTTACAGATTTTTACGTGCAATCTGAGAAATTGCAGGCTTGAGACCCATTTATTAGGGCTAGGTATTCGCAGCATAAAACACTCGGGAAGTGCCGTTTCCGGCCATCTGGGGGGTTTGAAAAACCCCAAATTTTCTTGTACGCTCCGCGCCAACTGATGGTGGCGCTCCGCTTAGATAGTCTCCACATATTAGCCCCCCCCCCCAATAATTTTTCCGTTCCGCCGCGCCTGTACAGAACAATATCTAGTGGTGAGTTTTGAAGAGAAACCTGCTCATGGATTTTCTAAGGTTTTTGTTCAGGACGCCGTATAATATCGGATTGAAGGCGGAATTCATAGCGAACAAGTTGAAGGCAACTTGTACCCAAATCCAATTGCTCGTCGCCGGAAAGAAAACATTTATAACCATAAATGGCATGGTAAGGATGAAATTGCTGAAAAATATGATACTAGATATTTGGGTCAATCGAATTTCGGCAACAGAAAATCGGAAAGACCGTCTAACTTGATTAACAGGCGTTCTTGGCAGGTCGGTACCGTCACTGATTCTGAGAGTTTGTGTCATCGAGATGCCGGAAATGGTTGGCACAAATGACGAATTTCCGGGTGGTTGTTCATGTACCCGAGCCCTACTCTTCCTGACCACCCGAAATGTTAGGACGTAACATAACGGTACGGTTATCAAACAAACGAATAAGCTGACGCTATTCAGAAAACTGTACAATATTTTGGTAATTGGTTCATACACCTCAACGTAACAGATCAGCTTGTCACAAAATGGTGTCGTGTGTATGACGAAAACACAGTAAAACACACCGTAGGTAATTAGACCTACCCACATGATGGCTACGATCCTAGCGACCTTGCGGACGCTGAAGATGGACATATACCGTGTACGGGATTTGGTCACCAGTATATATCTGCTGATTGCTATGACGACCAACGTCATGATTGACGCAGGACAAACCAACTGGTGCATCGCGGCACCGGCATAACAGAGAAACGGCTCGGTTAAGAGAAACAACGGGGAGGTAAGAGACACACAGACTAAAGGGAAACAGAGTAGGCAAATTAGGAAATCACTGAGTGCTAAATTAGCGATCAGCAGATACTGTGCGTTATGGAATTTGGTCTCCTTAACAATGGTTGTTATAACCAGAGCGTTACCAAGTAGTCCGACAATACAACTGACAATGTTTACGAAGAGTAATGGTATAGCAACTTTCTTTGAAATTCCTTGAATGATCGAGGAACTATTAGTCCAACAGTCGGCCATGCTGTACTCGCCAAAGCTACGACCGAAGTTACGCTATAATTCATCAGTCATCATTGTAGGCTATTATGAAATGCAATATGTTTAAGTTGATAAATATAATAATTATAACTAGCAGTATTAATGGGAAATGTTACTTACGTTTATGCCCAATAAACTGATGACATTGATTATTTTGAGATCTTTGAATTGGGACACAGAAACATAATCTCGCAAAGAAAAAAAGTGTTATCGTTTAATAAAACCAAACAAAACATCTAAATTAAACACGGCATAATATGTCATCAAGCTTTACCGTTAATGAACGAAAAGAAGAAAAATATTAATTGCTGGATTTTAAAAAGAAAATAATATAGTAATATTTTGCCACAAACGGTAGAAATGTTGAAAAAGTTTTCTTATATATTACAAAGTTCTTCATTGAATGGAGGTTAATAGTATTAATAATAATAAAATAAGGCATTTTTATATAAAAAAAAATCCTCTCGAATTACGAGTAACATTCATAAAGTATATTGACAGATAATTGGGGGGGAAAATTAGCACATTTCAAAAACAAATTCGATTGAGTTTATAATTTCTCCTTACGAAACTATTACGTAGACTGAGTCGATCCTATCCGAGTTTCGGAATCTTCGTCTTTGTTTTAATTATGCCTGGACAAAAGATAAATGAATAAATAAGCATGAATAAACAGGGGGAAAAACAAAAATAAAAGAGGAGATACAAATAAACATTACAACTCTAAAGAAATTTATGTATAAAGCAAAACAAAATTTCCTTCACTTGATATGTGTTTAAAAGGAAAATTCCAAAACCCGATTATTTACAAGGCAGGTAAAACTTTAATACTAGTGTACATCAGATTTCTCAGTCGAAATTACCCGTTCGCAATCGAATGGCCTTTAATTAATATCAAGGACGTTTTGCAACAAGTTACCGAGTAGAAAGATATTTGAAACGTTAGAACGGTAATGTATTATTTTTACATAACTTGTTTTATTAATCATTTTAAAATACAAAACTTCTGAAGGATAATTACAAATACCCTTCGAACTAACTTTCTGTATTTTTTTCTTCTCTTACCGTTTGTTTTATTCATCCAAGATAATATGTGTGTGACTTTGATACGTTACATTAAAGTTAACGTATTGGCTAATATTTATTTTGTCTTTGAAAGAATATTAATTCTCATTTTTCATGAATAAAACATTTGTACAATACCAAGACAAAACCGACAAGTTCCAGCTCGATTACTAGATAATGGGTTTTGTTTTATTCATCCAAGAAATATTTGTGTGGCTCTGATAATGTACGTTTCATTAAAGTTTTAGAATTGGCCAAAGTTTAGTTTGTCTTTGAAAAAATATTAATTCTCTTTTTTTTATGAATAACAAGTTTTAACACTTTCAAGACAATCCGACAATTTCCAGCTCGATAACTAGATAATGATGTCATCATTATATAAAATCAGCAAACTAAATATCACTTCTGATCATAAAAAAAAATGTTATCATGACACACAGGATTCGAGTTTCGGTTCAGAAAAGCGTTAAATACAGCCCTATTTTTTCACCGGCTTCAGTCTTCCACTGTAGCAGATTACTACATGTTAATGGGCCTGCCGAATATTTAACACATTTCAACATTAAATTCACACAGAACCTTCTATTTTTTTGTTAGTAATAATTCATACTATACAGCACATTTGTGCTTGGGATGGGGAAAAATGAAGTTTGGGTAACTGAAATAAAAGTTTGGCTATTGATTCAAAAAAAAAAAAAAAATAGGTAATATCTGTTATACGAGATATTAGTTTTCTTCTCCACTTTTCTTATGATATAAACATGCAGATTAGATGTAACATGGTTTTAAAACATATGGGCAATATTGTATACTGTTTCTATCATTTTGACTGCAAAATTGTTAAACCATAGCAATAAATATGAAAGATTTAATTTCAACTTACCTCAAATTTTAGATTTCTGTCACCATCAAACTCTTTTGGATTGTCACAAATTGTGTCAATATTCCCCAACCACCGATCAACATTTATAAATGATATTCAAGAGATATGAATATATGATTTCATTCCAGAATTGATCACGTCATAAAATACTTCAATATAGTTTTTTGAGAATTCCAAACAGAATTGTTCCCGTCAAAAGATGTCCGTATTAAGGAAATGTCGGCAGAAATCACGGTTATATTTTGCAAAAAACCAAACCTAAATTATATCTATATATATATATATATATATATATTTTTTTTTTAGGTTGCTTAACATTGAGTAATTTACTCAACGTGAGAGTATATATAGTACTAAATTGCTATCACGTTGACTCTATGCAGCGAATAATTTGTAGAGTTCCTTTGCAGTATAATTCCTCCGGTATCACAAATTTCATTTTTTTCTCCTTATAAAATCTGGTAGTGAAAGTACACTGTTATGTCAGATGTTATAGTCTTTGAATATGGAATATTATGCATACATATCAGAAGTAATATGTGTCAGCCATATATTTAAAGTACATTTTCTGATGAAAGTACAACCCATTTGTCGAAGAAATTATAAGTATGTAGGTCTACAATTGAAAATGAGGGTTTAGACATTTGAGCAAAATTGACACCGTTTTTTAACAATATTCAAAAACTAAAAAAAAATAATAATAAACGCTCTCATTACTGCTCAAAATTTGCTTTGTTATTTTCCATAAAAAATCAACTTGATCAAATATAAAGATGTCTGTTTCTTGATGTTGAAAATAATCAGGCCGTGCCGTTGCAATTCATGGAAATGCTGAGATCGAGTTTAGAGATATTAATGCGCAGGAATTCTCGATGGCAAAATGCTTCAACAATGTTTGATAAGTCATATTTGTAGTTAAAAAAATCTAAAAAAACTATAAATTTCGTGACCATATCATTTTAAAGTCGGATGACCTTTTAGCAAGTTTTAGCGTTGCCAAGTAGCATCGCATTCTTCACTTGATTGTTTTCTGTTCTATAAAAACTTACCAACGTCTCAATTGCCATTTATGCTTTTCAGAGAGAAATTAATTTGCTTTTGAACTCAACTTACATAAGCAGAACCTGAAGCTTTAGCAATCAAATCCCATATTTTATAATCCTATGTGTGTGTGGGTGCGTTTGTTTTGCTATCTGACCGAGGACTTGAACAAAAGAATTTCAGGTCCTCGGTTGTGATTTCTACAGAATCACCACGTCCTCGGAAGAATTCTATTGTATGGGGTATTGTTAAGGTTAGGGTACGTGGATTTGAACAATGAAAAATACAATGGGGTCCTCGGTCTGAATGAAATGCAAACATGTGTATGTGTGTGTGTGTGTATTGATAGGGGTGACATGGCCGGTTTTTGTGTGTGTTTTATATCATTTTTCCCAGTAGAAAGAGCCGAGGCATGAAAACCAAACTACTTAATCCACTTTCAAACCCCAATCTCCTTGCATCGAGGCTGTGTGATCATCGTTAATTGTGTAGCATTTGACATGAAAAGAAAAGTACAAACTTGAACTAGCAAAGAACCGCGTGTATACATTAGTGCTGTCTTATATATCCCACCATGGCAACCAACTCTTGCTTTTGTGTCACTTTGCATGATTATTTATCTTCATTCAGGCGCGTAGTCAAGGGGCGGGCAAAGTGGGCGACCGCCCCCCCCCCCTCAACAGCCTTCAGCATACTTTGTGTATGTTTTTATGATATCGCTAGTAATTTCAAGCTTGGATGCAACTTATAACGCCTGGGAAGTGCCATTTCCAGCGATCTGGGAGGCATTTTCAGCAAAAATTTTCTTGTACGCGTAGCGGCAACTTATGGTGGCGCTACGCTCTGATAGTTTCAATGCACAATCTACGGCTCTGATAGTTTGCCTACAGATTCGCCCCTCCCTTGGCAAATCCTTACTACGCGCCTGTCTTCATTATATGCCTTACTAACGTTTACCTCGATCTAACACGATTATTTTGTTTTCAGTTTTATTTATTTTTCTAGTCATGAGAAAGCTTTTTTTTAACATGTTTGTATGTTTTAGAATACAACAACCCTTTTTTAACCCAAGTTATTGTAATTGGTTGAATCATTGCAATATTTTTTTGATTATATATATCACTACAATTTTGTGACGATTTAGGCCTAAGATGGTTATGAATATGCATGATATGAATCAGGTTATATGCTAATTGGCATAAATTATTTTAAAAATTTGACCTAACCTTTGAATACATTCTAAATAATATAGGAACTTTTCCACGACGTGTAAAGGTTACTGAGAATTAGGATAAAATGGCAGAAAGACAAGATGCAAACTAAAGATTTAGGTAAAAGACTGAATTTTCTGGTGTTGCTATGACAACAAGCATGAAGAGCTTATATGACGTAGTTAGTCAAAGGAGCTGCAGACCGGTTGCTAGGACATTCATAAGGACGCTATCGTTACAAATCATTCCAAATCAACGTGATATATGTCAAGTTATTAGCGTGATTCCTTAATTTAGTAGTAATTCTTTGTACTTTGAAATACCAGATGGTAAACGTTCTTGTGTTCTTTAGTGTGTACGTTAAAGGCATCACGGACTCGCCCCAAACCGCGTGCCGCCATCTGGAAAAAAATTCCGTTGCTTGCCAGTGATTTTTTGTTGTTGTGTCGCTACAAAATGCAGACAGTAATGAAACGTGATACCTTTTTATCTTTTATCTATAGACCTGAGATGTCCATCGCTGCTATATACACTGTGTTGTGGGTATTGATCGTAGCTGTATGTATTGAATGGCACTAGTGTCCAATAACAGACGGCAGCAAGCTGTGTGTGTGTTTTCTGGGATCGATGGTGGTGTCAAACACTTCTGTTACAGCTCATTCGAAACTAGGTCAGAATACCGACATGAGACGTTTCTTTTGTGCGCGTGTCTTCAATGCCTTTACGGAGAAATGCAACCACAACCATAAAAATCATTGCATTGTTGTATCTATGTTAACAAGGAAGGAAATATTGCTATCTTTAATTAAGTTAAGTTCGGGAGATGGATGAAACAATCCTTCTGTTAATGACCTTTTTTATATTATGTGTTTGTGATATGTTGGTTACTATCTACCCCGTTACAAATATGTATCATTTCCTCTCCTGCTTGTCATAATTATATTACATAAAAAATATTGAAAGGTTTGGGCTTATAAAACAAACGTTGGCAATATCGTACAACCTTCAATCAGTTTACCGTATCCATTGACAACAAAATAAACATTTGGGAGATCAGCCGTATATGGGTTGGGGTTATACGAAGGGAATGATTACGGGAACTATAATATGGTAATTTCATCATCGCTTCCCCGTCACGAATATTATAAAAGCTTCAAAATTCCGGATTGAATAAATCAATCTAATGTTATATAGATCGGGCAAAAAGGTGGAATTACACATTTCTCTTTACGTTACCAGAGCATGTTCTGTCGATGCGTATGCATGTATATGTTACTTTAGCTTTGACGGGACACATAGTGTTTTCAGTAGTTGAAGTAGGCCTACATGGGTAATGTCTTGAATGAAAGTACACGTGCTGTTACATATTGACTGTACACAAAGACTGTGTTATATTGGTTGTTGTAGGAGATGACTTTAACTACACACTGCTTCGCTTTCGCTGCTATCTTACTACAATTCCTCCCCATTGTCACATTCAGCTGCAAGTATCTACTCATATTGCGCTGATGATTTTTGCTTTTCATGTCATTTGACACTTTCGGTCAACTTAGAGAATTTAATTTCGCCATAGTTCGCCGTTGGAGTCTCGTCGAGTTTAATGTAGTGCGCGTGCGCGCTACACTATTGATTGACATTACTGGCCAAATGAACGACATACTTACATGACTGGACGTTGAAACTTCAAGTTTCATATAGTCTCTGTACCTTTTGCAGTTTCAGAGGCTAGCTGCGTAGCAAACTTGTTCTGAGCCTATCACGGCGCTCATAAGCGACCTCATTTTGTGGGTAACTACAATATGACTGTACTCCCTGGTGTGTTGTCCTCCCAAACAAACAAACAAACACCATGAACAACCGAAAAGTTCTTCCTATTACTGCAAGCACTCCGCGCGCACTACAACACTGCGTATTAGCAGGCAAATGCAGTTCTAGTTTAATGATCACATGTTTAGAGCACAGCTATTGTAAGCAATTAAGTTAGCCTATGTTAATTAAAGGGTGTGAAGAATCGCGCAAAAAGAAACGTCTAATGCCGGTAATCTGACCTAGTTTCGAATGAGGTGTAACAGAAATGTTAGACACCACCATCGATCCCAGAAAATACACACACAGCTTGCTACCATCGGTAATTAGACACAAGTGTACAGTCAGTACATACAGCTGCGGTCAATGCCCACAGCACAGTGTACAAACGATACATATCATACAGCGATGGACATCTCATGCAGGTCCAGCTAAAGATAACAAGGTATCACGTTTCATTACTGTCTGCATTTTGTAGCGCCAAGAGAAAAACTTCACTTGGCAAGCAACGGAAAGTTAACTTTTTAAAGATGGCGGCACGCTGATTGGGGCGAGTCTTCAATGCCTTTAAAATAAAATAATAATGAAGGGGCTTAGGGAGTGAGTGAAGGGAATTCGGTCATAAGTTGTATTCATAGTCTGATATTAAGAACTTTTGAAATCCATGTCAGCAATGTAACTGTTATTTTGGTTGGTAACTCTCAGACGCTACGAGGACATGTATATATATATATATATGAACGGCGTATAATTGCCATGCCTAAGTTAAAGGTACTTCCTGTTGATTGTATGCAACGAACAAACAACATGTGAGACTTAAACATCACCTGGAAACAAACAAAAATGAAAAAAGACTTGCTTGTCAAAGAGGCAGCTATATCTCAAACCCATTTACAGTTATTTTAAGTTCACCCAACATAATTACTGAGCCTTAGTGTTCCTTTGAATTTTTCCAGGTTCCTTTGAACCCCATATGCTACTCGAGATGAATCAAACAGTATACCACCTCATATGCTTTTCATGACGTTATATCAATCCGTGGGCCGGTGCTTTTGTCACTCATGGGACACTGACGGGTTTAACAAGCTCGGGGATCTGAAAGAGACCATTTCAGTCCTGGAATTAAAGGGAATGAAGACTCGCGCACAAAGAAACGTCTGATGCCGGTAATCGACCTTGTTTCGAATGAGATGTAACAGAAGTGTTAGACACCACCATCGATCCCAGAAAATACACACACAGCTTGCTACCGTCGTTGATTAGACACTAGTGTACAGTAAATACATGCAGCTATGGTCAATACCCACAACACAGTGTACATAGCAGCGATGGATATCACAAGTCCATATAAAAGATAACAAGGTATCACGAAAAAAACATCACTTGTAAGCAACAGAAAGTTAACATTTTCAGAATGCGGCACGCGGTTTGGGGCCACTCTTCAATGCCTTTAAGATCAGGAATCATCGAACCTTGACCTCGGCCGGGGATCAAAAATGAATTGTGTATCGTGGACTTTGATGATTTCTGTGAGCGAGTCATTGATCACAGTTATCTCTATCTTCACCGCTTTTTTCCATTGTTTGGTTAATCTGATGTATGACGTCATGCACTTTTGGTCACCAAGATCGTGTCTGGGTACCACTGCCCAACACTGATGGCAATGAATTCAACCTTGACTCTTCTGTCTGAGTGTGGATACACTATTACCAGGATCCGAACAGACCCCACCGTTTACACCAGGGTTGTCCAACCTTTTGCAGAGGAGGGCCACATGGAATGATTATGATGAAGGAGGGGGCCGCATGAACCCTACGCTCGATTTTTCGAATTTTTGCCCGAAGCACATGGCAACAAAATGTGAGCACTGCGCGCGGAGCGCACTGATATTTATTTTCCTTCCTGATAAAACATGAATAAATTCCAGCCGTCCACCCCCCCCCCCCCCCTCTTCCGCTGAGAGAGTGTTACACAAACTGACCTGTATGCAGTTTTTTGGACCCAGAAGGTTCGAATGATTGATTATATAGCTTAAAATTGTTATCAATAAATCTGCTCACTAAAATTTCGCACCGTAGAGCATCTCTGGCGGGCCGGACGCAACCCTGCGGCGGGCCGCACCATTCATCACTGTCTTCTCTGTCCGAGATACATATTTAATGTGCTCCAGATGAATATCGGCCGAATTGGCCGGAGTCTTCAAATTTATGGACGAAGAGAATCGCTTTCAACTCCAATGGATCCTATATCCACTATACACAAAACGACTTGGACCAGCTTTCCCTGCAGTGTTATTTTCACTAACAATTAAAAGACAACTTGACCAATAGGCGACCATATTAATATTCGTAATAGGCCTACTTAGTTTTTATTTCTTTTCCAGAAATATGCGCAATTGTGCCCATGCCCTATATACCATCTGCCTCGATATGGATTTGGAGGGTGGGGGGGTGGGGGTTGACTTACGTCTGCCCCTTGCGCACGTGCCACTGGTATATCTACGTCATAAACAATGAGTGTCATCTTGTAGTCGCGACTTTAATTTCCCTATAACTTTACTTTTGGGTTGGATGTAAATGTTGACTTTTCAATTTGCGCTACTAAGACACCATTGCTTTGGCCGAGTGGATAAAGGCGATGGCATTTAAAGAAATGAGGCTTAATAATCGTGATGTTACAGGTTCGAGACCCGACTGGGTCAAAGTAAGGTGGGTTTTTTCATCCAAGAGCAATCTACGGTCCATAAGCCCTTACGTGGTCGCTTAAGCGTCGTAAAAGTAACTGATCATGATCATCATCGTCATCGTCGTCATCGTCATCATCATCGTCATCATCGTCATTATCGTCATTATCGTCGTCGTCGTCTTCATCGTCGTCCTTGTTATAATCGTCGTCATCGTCGTCGTCGTCATCATATTAGTGGCTACTAGGCCCCACCTAATACCCAGGTCCCTTCCTGATCTAATGCTTGTGCATGGCCTGGTTATTTTGGGGTCCGAAGCAATAGTGAGGAATAAACAAAAAATGTTCCTGAAAGGTGGAGAGAGAGGTGGAGAAAGCGTTCATCCAAAACTGGCAAAGGGGATCTAAATGAGGGTGCGAGAGGTGAAAAAGTAATAGCACCATTTGAAACATTCAACACATGACCAACATAACGGAGTTAGCCTAGTTAGACAAGTGAAAACAAAAAATGACTACCGACGAAAGAGTTTCAAGAATAAAAGCATCAATCGGATGCATTCCCAATTTTCCGAAGGAGGGAATCATTTTCAGGTAGTGACTATGGCTGTTGTCTTTAATTTAATCTTTAATTTATAGGTTAGGCAAGATTTGCACTCTTTTACGTACATCAGACATCACAGAGGTACCTGTTCTGCGAAACAATCGGAACACAATGTTTAGTAAGTACTACTACTAGTACTAGCCTAGTACTAGTGTACGCTATATTCGCGTGTCCAACAAGAATAACGTTTAATGGCCTTAATAAAGCCAACTTACCATATCCTACCATCATACTAGAGTACGGTACACCTACCTTTGGTACAAAAAATATCGATAAAAATCATATATCAGTGTTGGTTTGTTTATAGATTGTAATTAATGTCAAGAAAGTGGGTGGAGTGTGCAAAAGATTTGCCCTCTCTATTTGTGTCTACATTTCCTGAGATATTCATATCATATTTTTCCAATTAAACTGTCTATCCATGTGTGACCCTTAATATGTTCCGTTTCAGTTACCCGCTGAAGATATATCCTGGTAGGAAGAAAATATTGAAGTAATGGCATGATTATAAATATTATACCGGCAGCTACCAAAGTACCAGGCAAATTCACTTTCCTTATATTTTGTTTTTATTCTCACAGAGATATATTCCCAGTCTGCCAAAATCCAGATGTGTTTACTGATCTAATTGATGTCCTAGTGGAACACTTAACAAAAACTCATCCAAAGATTGATGTCATTATCGGTAGGTCCTAAAAGCTTCCTGTGCCAACATCTATGGGTGCAAATGTAGTCATTGTACTAAATATAAATATGTTCAACACTTTCATGTTTCTTTGTTACAGGTCACTCAGTTCATAATTTCTTAGTAACAACCCCTCTTATCTGAAGTGAGCGTGCATCGATCCATTAGACCAGTTCTGTGACATTTTCATACCCATAATGCATAAAGCTTTGGATAACCATATTTCTATGATTGAAAAGTAGAAGACTACATCCCTCCTTCCGCTTTGCAGAAAATTTTGGATTGAAGAGGGCTTACAAGCCTGTGGGTCTAATATATGGCCATCAATCAATTTTTTTGTCAGAAACGATAGCATTATGCTTCCAAAAACAGCCATGTTTAATGATGCATACAACATTCGTATATATCTTCAGATTTGGGTACAGTATACGGTAAAAACTGATATTTTTCCTGAAAGTCACAAAGACCTTAAGAAACTCAAGACAATTGAGTGTCCTGGTGGGAGATTATATTTTGTTGCATAAACGGGACAATCTTGAATTAATCGGGACATGGTAATTGACAAAGTTAACACTTTTAAATATGAGAATCCACTAAGAAATATCACTTTTACAAAATTAAACAGACTAGTGATGAGTTTTCATGAGCCCTACCAGTTTCAAGGTCAAGTTTCCTGAATTGTGTCATGGACAAAAACTGTAGATTTCTTATATCTGGGCAAACATATTCGACTTTAATACTGGAAAAGAAAGTCAAGCAGCCATGCTTCACCTTTGGGTGTAGCTAGACATAGTTTGCAAGTAAGAGGGGGGGGAGGGGGTGACACCAAGGAACCGATTTTCTAAAACAAAAACATATTTTCTGACCATTTTTAGAGTGCCAGACAAATGTTTAAGGGGGGGGGGGACCAAAGAACCAAACAAAACATATTTTTCTGACCATTTTTAGAGAGCCAGAGAAAGGTTTGGGGGAGGGTGGGGGCCTAGACCTCCCATGTCTGTTCCTCTTTGGCTACGTACGCCACTGACTTCAGCATTTCTCAGCACCATTTTGTTGACAAAAATTCTAATCTTAACCATCGTATAACAGTTTTATAAATTGCTTATCACATAA
Source organism: Apostichopus japonicus (assembly GCF_037975245.1). Lineage (NCBI taxonomy): Eukaryota > Metazoa > Echinodermata > Holothuroidea > Aspidochirotida > Stichopodidae > Apostichopus > Apostichopus japonicus. Next base: position 16,252,551 of record NC_092563.1, on the reverse strand, counting down.
AACAGTAAGCCCATAGCTGGCTATACATACTTTAAAGTACTGTCTGTGAATTTGAATATCATTTTTACCACTATGAAATTTGAATTTTTTGTCCATTTCAATCATTTGTATAATTTCCCATGTACAGGTTTAGAAGCAAGAGGTTTCATTTTTGGGCCAATAATAGCTCAAAGACTCAAGTGTTCCTTTGTTCCCATCCGAAAGAAAGGGAAACTGCCTGGAGATTGTATTCAAGTTTCGTACCAACTGGAATATGGAGTGGTGAGGAGATGTTTTTTTGGCCCCTTTCATTAATTTGTATTTTTTTATATATATCCTAAGAGGTACATTAAATATTAAACAGTGCCATTTGGTCAATGGTGTAATTTTAATTTCGAAATCTTAATTTTGACAATGTTTAATTACAGTTAAGTACTCAAATCACATTGAACTCAAGTTTCAAATATTATGCAAAAAATGTTGCATACAGTATGAAAGTGTATATATACAGTGCATTTTTCAATATTTTAATATATGATAGAGCTCTGTGTGCTCTATAGACGAAACTCCTGCTTCGAACGGACACCCGGTTCTTAAGTTATGAGGTGCCAAAGGTTGGATTTGATACTTTTCTAGCAATAACATTATGTGTGTACATTGGAGTGCATAACAATTTTGGGATGGAGTGCACATCATCGAGGGGAACATTTTTAATAAAAACAGTCATGTCATCCAAGGTCATTCAAGGTTGGTTATGGGCAAAAAATCTGCCCACTTGTGCTAATATTTGCAACCACTTCCAATGACGAAGTCTAAAATGGCTGATATATTGGGACCAGTTGTGAATGAAGTAGGGGCACATTTTCCAAAATAACCGTTATGTAATCCAAGGTCACCAAAGGTCAATTACGGGTTAAATATTATTTTTTTTTAATAACTTGTGAAACTCCCACTGACAGAGTCCGACATTGCTGGTATTTTGGGACTAGTTGTGAATGGGGTAAGCGATCGTTTCCAAACGTAACTGTCATGTCATTCAAGGTCGCCTATAGGCAAGAAATTGCCCACTTATGCTAATTTTTGCAACAACTTCTAGTGAAGAAGTCTGAAATGGCTGATATATTGGGACAACTTGTGAATGAAGTAGGTGCACATTTTTATAAATAACTGCTATGTAATCCAAGGTCACCAAAGGGCAATTATGGCTAAAAATGTGTTTGTTGTGGGCAATAATTAAACTGGTGAAACTCCCACTGATGGGGTCTGACATGGTTGACATTTTGGGACTAGTTATGACTAGGTTAGCGATCGTTTCCAAACATAACGGTCGTGTGATCCAAGGTCAAACAAAGGTCAATTGTGGGTAACAAAATCAATCTCCAAACTGATCAAACTTGTCCATGGTTGACCCCTGTGCGACCTTCATGCGCAAAGTTATCAGAGGTCAAGGTTTTGTTTGGTTTTGAGAAATGGACCTCTGTTGACCTCACATGACCTTGGAATAACACCTCCAGTGACCTGTATTAGTTTTTTTTAAGTTGAATTTTTGTGGCCATATTTTAATTGTTCAAGGGTTGTCTCCTGTGCAACCAAAGTTATTTAGTATACAGTTAGGATGATTCTGCAAGTTCTTATACTGTAAACAAATCTAACAAAAGTTAACAGATTCTCAAAATGACAAATTATTTATTTGTGATATTTATGGCAATAATATTGTGTGTGTACATTTTGTACTGATCTGTATTTTACTATATATACTGTATTGTATTGTACTATACTTTACTATATACTGTATTGTACTGTTCCATACTGTATTGTATTGACTGTATTGTACTATATACTGATCTGTATTGTTCTGTATTGTATTGTATTGTACTATCCTATCCTGTATTGTATTGACTGTATTGTACTATATACTGATCTGTATTGTATTGTATTGTACTATCCTATCCTGTATTGTATTGACTGTATTGTACTATATACTGATCTGTATTGTTCTGTATTGTATTGTACTATCCTATCCTGTATTGTACTATATACTGCATTGTACTGTACTGAATTGTATTTTACTATCCTGTACTGTACTATACTGTATTGTACTGAATTGTACTATACAGACTGTATTGTACTATATTGTGTTGTAATGTTCTATCCTGTACTGTACTATACTGTACTACAGTATACTGTACATACTGTATTGTACTGTACAATACCAATCTGTATTGTACTTTACTGTACTGCATTGTACTATCCTGAACTGTTCTATAATATTGTACCGTACTGTATTGTACTATACTGATCTGTATTGTAATATAAATACTATCCTGTTCTGTACTATAAACCGTACTGTATTTTACTAAACTGTATTGTACTATCCTGTAATGTTCTATACTGTATTGTACTATACTGTACTACAGTATACTGTACATACTGTATTGTACTGTACAATACCGATCTGTATTGTATTTTACTGTACTGCATTGTACTATACTGTACTTTACTATACTGTAAATTGTACTATCCTGAACTGTTCTATAATATTGTACTGTACTGTATTGTACTATACTGTATTGTACTTTACTATACTGTATTGTACTGTACTATACTGTATTGCACTATCTGTATCGTAATATAAATACTATCCTGCGCTGTACTATATACCGTACTGTATTGTACTAAAATGTATTGTACTATCCTGTACTGTTCTATACTGTATTGTACTAGACTGTATTGTACTGTACTGTATTTAACTATCCTGTACTGTACTAAACTGTGTTGTACTGTACTCTTACTGTATGTACTGTAACTCTCTTTAGATAGAAGAGGGTTCTCCAATCATTACACTATGTGCGTTGTCAAACCTCAGTGCAAAAATTTATTTTATCAATAGTGCATACAAATGTTCCTCCCCTGCATGATGTACAATATCGCAAACTAAATACAAAAACTCTAGTCGATAAAAACTTTGCCCAAATATCAACATTCCCTTTAATCTACCCTAATAACTATAAATAGATCAAGATTATATTTCATTGAGCATAGAACTTGACTTCTTTTTTCCTTCATTAGGATATATTTGAAGCACAGAAGACAGCTATAAAGGAAGGCCAAGGAGTAGTCATCATTGATGATTTAATAGCTACTGGAGGTAAGTCTGTCGTCATGGCTATACAGGCCCAACTTCTGCATGCATCCAAAAGTCTGTAATTTTTATTCCTTGCCCGATGGTAAAAGGAATCTATGCAATGGTGATTGCGTGTGTGTGTGTTTGTGACGCCGTTGGCTCGTAAACACGATAACGCAACAATGGCAAGTTGGATTGAAGTCATACTTGGTACATAGATGCGCCGTACTGAGTAGAAGAACCCCTTTTAATTTTGGTGCTCATCTCATGAATAATAATGAGGTCAAAAGGTCAAACGTAAAAATCTCCAAATGCTAATAACTCCGCAACTGAAAGTCAGAATTTAATCATACTTGGTATTAATGTGTTGGTAGATAGTGGGTACATGGTATCAAATGTTCAGGTTGATATGATGCATATTTATTAGGGGGTGGGTCTTAAGTTTATTTTCACTAAAATAGCTTGTAAACACGGTAACTGAACAACCAGAAGTTGGATTGAAGTCATATCCCAAGGAGTGTTAGCTCGGTGGTTAACGCCGGTGCCTTCCAATCATAAGGTCCCCAGTTCGAGTAACTCCAAGATTAATGTTTGTCGTCCAGTTACAGAGTTGTTGACAGTTGAAAATTGATAATCATGGACGTTAAAATATAAATCTAAGAGACTGATTTCGGTCAGCTTGCGGCTCTCATAAGCCAATGAGGCTTCTTTGCTAGTTCCTGCTTGCAGGAGGATCTAAAATACATACATACCTTAGTACATATATAGTGATAGTGAGTAGAAGAGCCCTATTGATTTTGGTGCTCATTTCAAGAATATTAATGAGGTCACAGGGTCAATGAAAACATTTTCAGAATTGAATCATACTTTGTGTGAAGGTGTTGATTAATAGCGGGTACATGATAATGTATCTTCAATGTGATATTATGTAGATTTATTTGGGGGCAGGGCTTGAGTTGATTTTTGCTAAAAATAGCTTGTTAACATGGTAAGTTAGCATATTTACTAGGTAGGTCCACAGTCAGTGAAAGAACCTTGCTGATCAATTTAATCAACAATGACGAAAGCTTGGGATTATAATCTCAATTGACAAGGAATCTCAATAAGCCCACTGGCTTTCTGTTTTATTTATGTATCTATATGAATACATATTTTTAAAAACTTTTATGGTTGTGTTTTGCATAAGCTGCTATTAAAACAAGGTGAGAAAAATCAGCTGTTTGTTTTGTTTCATTGTGTTGTTTTATTCTTGGAAAATTTCTTTTAATAAATGAAGTAAAAGCAAAAGCAGAAGTTGATTTTGAACCAGGGACCCTATGATGCAAAACCTTCTGCTCTACCACTAAACCATTAGAGGAGACACTGCAAGAGATAGCTTTTCAAATATTTAAAGATCCACTTGCTTGGACTTAGATATTTTATAAAACATTTTCTCCGCTGATCCTTGTCTGGGATAGGGAGGCCACTTGGGAACCTTGTCAGGGGGAGGGGGTGCCGGTGAACTCACTTGTCCGCGTAGGAACCTTGTCAGGGGGAGGGGGTACCGGCGAACTCCTTGGCTCGCGATCACTTACCCTTTCTTGCCTCACCCTTCTCGCCTCCCCCTTGTCACCTCGCCTTGAGCACCCTTCTCGCCTCACCTTCCTACCTCACCCTTCCCATCATCCCTCCTTGCTTCACCCTCTCTCCCCTCGCCCTCTTCCCCTTCTCCCCCTTCTCGCCTCTTTCCTTTTACTCTCCTTTTCTTGCCTCAGGCTGGTCTTGAACCCAGCAAACAGGAAATCAGGAAAGTCCAATAGCTTGTTGGCAGAACAACCAACTACACCATTTTGGTTCCTAATGGGAAAACTTTGTTTATTACCTTTATACTTCCACCTGCTCCAAAGAACAGAAAATTAAAAGGCTCTGGCTGGAGTTGAACTCAGGACATGGAGCTTGTCTGACTCTCTCAGTCACAGAGAACAACCAACTTGGCCACTGCAACTGTTGAGAAATAATGCTTGTTTCTAATATTTGAACTTCAGAATTCAGTATGGAAGCAGGAAAAGAGCCGAAAAAAATACTGCTCTCATGTGGATTTGAACTCAGGACATGGAGCTTGTCTGACTCTCTCAGTCACAGAGAACAACCAACTTGGCCACTGCAACTGTTGAGGAATAATGCTTGTTTCTAATATTTGAACTTCAGAATTCAGTATGGAAGCAGGAAAAGAGCCGAAAAAAATACTGCTCTCATGTGGATTTGAACTCAGGACATGGAGCTTGTCTGACTCTCTCAGTCACAGAGAATAACCAACTTGGCCATTGCAATTGTTGAGAAATAATGCTTGTTTGTAATATTTAAACTTCAGAATTCAGTATGGAAGGCGGAAAAGAGCAGAAAATAAAAATGCTCTCACATGGAGTTGAACTCAGGACATGGAGCTTGTCTGACTCTCTCAGTCACAGAGAATAACCAACTTGGCCACTGCAACTGTTGAGAAAATTGCTTGTTTCTAATATTTATACTTCAGAATGGAAGCAGTAAAAGAGCAGAAAATAAAAATGCTCTCATGTGGATTTGAACTCAGGACATGGAGCTTGTCTGACTCTCTAAATCACAGAGAACAACCAACTTGGCCACTGCAACTGTTGAGAAAATTGCTTGTTTCTAATATTTATACTTTAGAATTCAGTATGAAAGCAGGAAAAAAGGCAGAAAATAAAAATGCTCTCACATGGAGTTGAACTCAGGACATGGAGCTTGTCTGACTCTCTCAGTCACAGAGAATAACCAACTTGGCCACTGCAACTGTTGAGAAAATTGCTTGTTTCTAATATTTATACTTTAGAATTCAGTCTGAAAGCAGGAAAAAAGGCAGAAAATAAAAATGCTCTCATGTGGATTTGAACTCAGGACATGGAGCTTGTCTGACTCTCTAAATCACAGAGAACAACCAACTTGGCCACTGCAACTGTTGAGAAAATTGCTTGTTTCTAATATTTATACTTTAGAATTCAGTATGAAAGCAGGAAAAAAGGCAGAAAATAAAAATGCTCCCATGTGGATTTGAACTCAGGACATGGAGCTTCTCCAACTCTCTCAGTCACAGAGAACAACCAACTTGGCCACTGCAACTGTTGAGAAATAATGTGCATTTCTAATATTTCAACTTCAGAATTCAGAATGGAAGGATGAAAAGAAAATTTTGACTGTTTACTAAATCTATTGGGAATCTTGGATGATGGAACCATTATTCATATTATACCTACAGTTTTGAAAAGAAAAAAAAAAAGTTGAAATTAGTGACATGGTTTTCCATTCATGATCTCATAGGAGGATGTCAGAGAGAAGAGGGATTGATGAAGAGTGCAGCCTTTCACTAGTATTTACTGCTATATACCTCTAGGACCTTTTTGTGAAATGTCAACCCATGTCCTGATGGTTACATCTCTATGTTCCGACGTCTCTATGTTCCGACGTCTCTATGTTCCGACAATTTATTTTGGACTCTTAATTTTTTGTGACCAAAATTTTTTCGGACCCATTTTTTTCAGACCCAATTTTTTTCGGCCCCAAGTTTTGTTCACCCAAATTTTTTTGTGGACCCAATTTTTTTTGGACCTCATTTTTTGGGCCCATTTTTTTCGGACCCAATTTGTTGGTACCCTGTTTTTTTGGAGACTCATTATTTTTGGACCCCCATTTTTCGGACCGTGTGGTGAGGACTGACGAAAAAAAAAGTTGGTGTTAGGGGTCGCAGGTCCCGGTGATCCACTTTTAGGTCCCGACCGCCCTTTGGTCCTAATTAGGGGTCAGGAAAAATTGGTCACAGATCATGTTGGTCCAAAATTTGGGTCCAAAAAATGTTGGGTCCGAAAATTTTTGGTCCAAAATATTTGGGGTCCCAAATAACATTGGTCAGAAAAAATTGGTCTGAAAACATGTTGGTAAAAAATTTTGCCCCAAAAAATATGGGTCCGAAAAAATTTTGGTCCAAAAAATGGGGTCCGAAAAAAATTGGGTCACAAAAGAATGGGGTCAGAAAAAAAATTGGGTCACAAAAAAATGGGTCCGAAAAAAATGGGGTAAAAAAAATTGTCGGAACATAGAGACGTCGGAACATAGAGACGTCGCAACATAGGGATGTCACCGTCCTGATTTACCTTTGCTAGCCTGAAAAGGTTACCAGTCTATTCCTAATGTAATAAGTCACCTACACTCCTTGGTGATTAATGATTAAACTACAAACAGTATCTGATTTGATTGGAAAAGGTGCTGGAATATTGATTGAAAATTAAGTAAACAAACATCACACATACATGTATCAGAACTTGTCACATTTACCATGAAACTCATCACCCCTTGACAGGGTGGAAGTTTTCTCTGTTGGATCCCAACGGAATTATTGTTCGAATGTTCGGTTTGCTGTTTTTGTTTTCTGCTATAACCAGTTATTGCATAAGAGCTGTTTGCGACCCATATTTTTGGGCGACCGCCCAGGCTTTGGGAAGTATGGAGTCGAGGGATGCCCGACTAATTTAATATAAAATAAACACCACCCAAAATATTGTCAATTTTTTCCCCGTGGCTTTCTCCCAAAGGTACCATGGCTGCTGCTTGTGATCTAGTCGAGAAAATGTCCGGGAAACTATTGGAGTGCCTCGTTATCATCGAGCTGTCAGACCTGAAAGGACGAGACAAACTGAAACACCCGTTATACTCCATGCTGACCTTTGGGGGCCACTGAACGGTTGATTCTGGTCGGTTTCTGTCGGTCATCGAAACGGAAAGAGTTTCATATTATCGTGTGGCAAAAAAAAAATAGGTGAAAAAAGGTTTGATGCGATGGATTTGATTTGATTCATCAATTTTTTATATAGCAGGGTAGGAATAAGAGATATTAAGGATACTTTTTTTAAATTTTTTTTACCATATTGGTGCTGTTAGGGTGCATCGTTAGCCAATATTTCCTATTGAAAAGCTTCCAGCGCTATCAGAGAAATCGAAAAAAAGAGTAAAAATGATATCAAAGCAGCTGATTTATGAATGATACTACTGTAGGAGAGTGTGAAGTCTTTGTTTGTTGGTTTGTTTGTTTGTTCGTTTCCATAGCGATGTATTATTTAACCTGTTTGAGGGTATTTAGTCAAAAGATCAATCTGAATTTCTGGTGTTAACTACATTGTCCACCGGACGACCTGCAAAGCTGATTTGGCTTGTCAAATCAGAAATTTGGTTGTTACCGTATATTTGGACGACCATTAAACTAAAGTTTGTCCTGCCCCTGGGCATTCTTGACACACTGTGTAAACTGTAAACTAGCTTAACACAAATAGCACTTATCATCTTCATTACTATTTAACCATTTTGTGCCTTCTAATCCGGGGGGAGGGGGGGGCAATCCAGATTTTTTATATTCTCGTTAATATCACCTTAGTTATTCAAAATCATCCTTGTAAATTACCATAACATTAAAGTAACAATAATCTTATTATTGCTGTATGTGGAATGATAATATTAGTGATCGTCAAAAGGATTTTTGATGAGCTACTATACTCACTAATCATAGAATTTCATTTTTACTGTAGGGTTTAGCAGTCAGATAACACAGGGTGGGGGGTCATGTTATCTTTTGTATGTTATCCTTTATAAGAACGGTGATAGGGTTTTCTTGGGGTTTTAAAGCTTAGATTTGAGAATGCTAAAGAGTTGCTAAAAGTTTTGAAATCAGTACGTTCCCCAGTGTTTCTGAATCTCAGGATTATTTGTGGACATTATTTGTGGATATTATTTGTGGACATCAAGGGATTGTCAAATTAGACAATTCCATATCTCAATCATGAAATATACTTTGAAAGGAATACCATTTTTTTGCCTAGAGTGCTGCCTACAAGATGGATTAACCTATCAGTATGCCTTCTCCAGTAATGCATGTACATGGTATTCAATTGCAATGGAAATTAGAAGTATTGATCAGTTTGTGAACACGGGTTACCAGATTTTCCTCTGAAAGATAGGACGGTTGTCCAGGCCTGGGGAGGGGGGGGGTGGTTAAGTTGAGATTTTACCTCCTACCCTTTGTATTAAGGAAAATTTTGAAGGGTATCTGCATGAAAATGGTACCAGATTTGAAGCTAGGGGTCAATGTCATCCGTTGTATAATAAGACGAGTGTAGGACTGTCGTATGCCTTTCTGTGCTCAAATCGAAGTAGCGAGATGGCCAAGCCTTTGTTCAGGTCTTCAGGAAGTTTTGTTTTGCCCTACTGTCCATGATCATGTAAGATAATTATGTTAAGCCTATAATTTCTGACCATGCTTATGAGCAAACTTAAACCACTGCAGCTGTCTTTTTCAATCAGTAATTTTTTTTTTTTCATGTTAATTATTGCTGCTCCAAAAACGCTATGTTAAACATTCAAGTATTCAAATTCTATTTTTAGCTCCGTCAAATTGGACTTTCCTTTCATGGGTGACCAGGAGAAACCTAATTTGGAATTTTGTAAAATTTTGAAATTAGACATGAAGAATCTTGACTCAGAATGGTCGTCTCATTTTCTGCTTCAGAGTAGTACAGTCAGCATTATAAGAGAATGTTTGTCAATAAGATTATTTTTTTCCAGAATCAAATGTTTACATTCATTTGTTGGTAGTTTGTTTGAATTATAAGTTATTGCAGCCATGTTCAAAAGCTATATTATCTTTAATAGTCTACAGGATAAAAGAAATAATTATTCGCTGAAATCAGGGTGTAAAAACCACAATAAAATGCTTGCTTGCTTGCTCTGTAATCAAAATTCTTCCGAGTGCCCTTTTTTGTCGTGTGTTTTCATGTTGGTTTTCTTCTTTTGGTTAATCCTGGATGAATAGAGAATGATGAATAAATCAACAGAAATTGTTCAAAGGTGCTAATAGCATAGCATGTACAACTTAGTCTTGGTCATTGGTAACTTGTCACACCTACATACCAAAGTGTGTGCAATTCAATCAATCTCTCCTGGGGCACCAGTGTACCACAACCACGTGTCCCCCCGGGGGACTTCCCATAGGGTGCAGCCACAAACCGGCGCACGCAACTATATTTACAAGTTACTTGCAAGTCCCCATTTATACACCTGGGTGAAGAGAGGCAATGGAGATAAAGTGCCCTGCCCAAGGACACAACGCAATGATCTGGCCAGGGCTCGAACTTGTAATCCTTAGATCACCAGTCCACTGCCTTACCATTTGACCACAACGCCCTCTAAAACCAGAGAAACTGATCAATTTGCACACTTTCAAACAAAACTGAAAGCTGAATCCTATATGACATTAACCAAACATTCGGTTTTAGTTTCAACGACCTCAAACGGCTTTGAAATTTTTTTGGCATGTAGTTAAAATAAGTTAAATATGGATGAAAAGCCAAAATATCTTTCCAAAGTTGGCCCAACCTTAAAAATTGTCTGTTTGATTAAAATATATTTTAGCTTTTTGCAAGCACACCACCCCACCCCCACCTCCCCCTGGTCTCACCCAGCGTTAGCTCAAATAGTCACAAGTTTATTGCTGATGCACGTTCCGACACCATCGCAGTGAATGTCTTAAAAATAAAGTACTCAGTTGCTGACAACTGCACAATTAAAGTGGGTTTCACCGGGTTGCACCGAAATGGAATTACGGAAGAAAATCTTATTATTCGGCATAGAGTCTTCGGTAGAGACAAGTCGGAGAATGACCACAAGAACACAACAAACAGTATTCCCGTCACCAGCGGTATTTTATGTTTAGACTCAGGGGGTAATATATTAAAAATGATAGTTCTTTATGTCTATTACTTATAAAATCTTTAAAAAAAAACAAAATCAAGTAAAATCTGACTGAATGGTACAAACTCTATACATAACATTCAGCCCAGCTGAAAGTATTGTGAGTTAACGACGACTCAGTCATGGGTACGTGTAATTGATGCTGAATGTAACAAAATAAACCAAGCATCAAGTCAACTAAAACTATATTCCATTCTAAATGTGAAAACTTGATGCATTCTTATCCTGTCAGCCATTTGTCAGTTCCTAAATGATTTCATCTTTTGGTAAAATTATAAAAATTGTGCATCTTCACTTTTTTATCTATATTCTATAGATAGACCCATTGATCTATGTAACATAGAGTGTATGAAAATAAACTTGAAATGTATTAAAAGTAAGAAAGATTTTAACATTATTAAACTAGATTTTATGTCATAGAAAACTTTTCTGTAGAGGAAAAACTATGGACTTATTATCCCTTTATAAAAACCAATGGTTACAAATTTCCGTATAAAATGATCCAATACATTTAATATGACTTTTAATGGTATTTTCGTTACTTCTTAAACGGATGAAACGTGAGATATACACAAATTTTGTCCCCCCCCCTTGTGAAAAGTAATGAGAATGAATTACAAAAATAGTTGAAAGATTAAAGAGTTCTGAAAGACAGGAAGCAATGCCATCATGAAAATAGATTCTCTGAAATATACTTTCAAATACTGGAGTTATAAAAAATAATGTCATCCTATTAAATCATATCAGCATTTTTTTTTACATTAAGTGATTATGATTTCATCATAGAGGTAATTCTTTACTGTAGAATGGAGTCAGCGTTGATACCGATGGTTATAAGAGAACTAAAAACACGTTTGCAATTATTAAATTCATATTTTGCCTAGTCATTACTCACGATAGAGGGTTTTGTTGTTGGGGCACATTTGATTTTAATCTCTGAAAATGATTTTAATTCAGCCAACAGTAGTAAAACAAACATGAGTACATCAAATACATGATATTTACAAAATCATTAACTGCTGCTTGGGTACTAAATGGCCAACATGGCCAAAAATATTCGACTAGATTTTATTCAAGAGAAAAACCAAAATAATGACAAGAAAATGAACAAAGAGATGATTAGATCATCCTTTAAGGAATCCTTCCCCCTAATGCCAATTAGTATTGTCTTGTTGGAGAAGAGTTGGTTCTGAAAATGGAATGAAAGAGGAGGAATTGTTATAAAAGCAGTCATGGAGAAATGAACATACAAATGTCATCGTTTTAATAGCTTAGTTACTATTCTATGCTTCTATGAGCAATATTCACCCACCACACCAGATCCTTACCCTGGCCTTCTTCTACCGCTTCACGGTGAGCAGTGTCGTAACAGGTCGTGACTTGAGTCGCTAAAACAATTATATTTACAATTATTTTAATAGTATCAACGTCATAGCTCAGTAATACGTTAATGAGATGTATCGTAATCAGAGTCCTGGGTCAAGGCTCAATTATGCCAGGGGGGGGGGGGGGGGCTCTGGTGGGTCAAGGCTCACTTCCATTATGCAGGAAGGGGGCCTCTGGTGGGTCACAGCTCAATTCCATTATTGCAGGGGGTCGGGAAATCTAGTGGGTCAAGGCTTAATTCAATTATACGGGGGGCGCTAGTGGGTCACAGCTCAATTCCACTATGCAGGGGGACTCTGGTGGGTCAAGGCTCAATTTCATTATGCAGGGAGGGACCTCTGGTGGGGTCACACCTCAATTCCATTATGCAGGGGGTTGGGAAATCTAGTGGGCCAAGGCTCAATTCCATTATACAGGGGGGGGGGCTAGTGAGTCACGGCTCAATTCCATTATGCAGGGAGGACTCTAGTGGGCCAATTCAGTTATGCCGAAGGGGGAGGGGGGGGTGAGGGGTTCTGGTAGGTCACAGCTCAATTCTTCATGGAAGTTGCTGGTTGGTACCGGTAGGCCTAGAGCACATTACCAATCATAAGAGTGCAATTATATATACATAGATCACTTACAAGCCAACACGAGGTTGACGTTCATGGACCCGGATACGGGCGGATCGTCAATGGCAGCCCGGCACTCGTAAACGCCCATGTCTTCTGGGGTAGGATTCACTATCACCATCAGCCAAGGATTTGTATTGCCAAAGAAGAAGCGATCGTCATGACCTGTCAGACCATATGAGAATAGAAAATCCAAATATAAAAAGTGTGGAGTGTATACGAGCTCCATCTTGTGTCCGGTTTGCATATAAACATTGCATGACTCTAGTTTAAGTCATGTGTGATCTAATTTACATGTTATATTAGATAACACTTCAATCCAGACCAAGAGATCCCCCCCCCTCCATGTGGTGGCTTAATGATCGTTCCGTATGCCCCCTGGCTACAAATTAACTAATTTATTTAAAAATTGTTTAAATCAAATGCACGAAAACTTTGATATCCAAGAAGAAATCTGATATAATGTAATTAGTATCCTTTCTTTCAATTGCCAAACTTTTTCCATCAAAATATGCCCAAATTTTGGTTCTCCCATACTTGCAGCAGTTCAGTTTTGAACCACCACCAGGAAACATTGCCAACTGGGAAGCATTGGCATTGCCCCACACATGACTATTATAAAACATTTAATAATAACTGATAGTATTTTCAAGAACTAAAGACTCTACACCTCTGCGACCATGATAGAGTTACTTTGTCAAATTTATAACCTGACAAGAGGTTGCATTAACCCGCATGGAACGTCCAACAGCAATATGTTTATACTCAAAGGGCCTGCCTGTGCTCCGGTATTAAGATGTATGTATATTCTCTCCGCCAAATAAAGCAGCCATCTACTTAATGGACCATGGATAATTTTTTTCATCAATACACAGAGAGGATAAATGAAGAAGAGACAAACTTACCTGGTGTGATACGCTGACCATCTTTATACCAGGCCACGGAAGGAACGTAGGTGTCCGGAGTGGCCCCCACCGTACAGCGGACGCTGGCCGGAGACTGCTGCACGTCTACCTCTTGCACTGTCTCTGTCACTGACTCCGGAAATGCAATCAACGGCAGAGGTCCTGTCATACGAAGAGCAATGAAAGCAAAATATCGGTCCCGAGGGTCAAAGATGGATAAAAACATTATAATAAAAACACTTGACACCCAAACAATATCAAATATCAATACAAGGAGAGAAAAGACAGAAATGACACATTATACAAAGAAGATAAATAAAACACAAAATGCAGACAGAGAAAGAGAAAGAGGTGGAGAGAGAGAGGGAGGATTAATAGCCGATGGATCATCACTCAGTCACTTTGATACCCGTAGGTACCTTCCCATACAAAAGACACCAAAATAATGTATACATCTAATGTAGGAATTAAGCTTGTCGTTATTCCATCAAAGTTGTAACGTGTCTTATCATTTTTCTAAAATAATTCTAAAAATTAAAATTCTTTGTCTATTTAATTTTTTGGAAGAGAGATGATTTCGGCTATTCTTCATCTTCATGATTTCATCAATGTATTGATAACCCTGCCCACTGGACACCGACAAAGGAGCGGACGCCGAAAAAGGGTCGGTATGTTGATAATCCTCCATAATCCCGAAGATAATCCTGGATGAGTCTACTTGTTTGGGTTATTTATTTCAGGAGTACACCATGAAGCTACCAGTTGTCTGATGGTTGCACAACGTGTAAAACTCTACTAATAGTGTTCCACTAGTCTCGACTAATTTTCTTCTATACTTAGCTCTGTCCACCGGAACTAATAATTAACATTATTTCTCCAGAGTTAATGGGTGCATTGGTTTTAGTGCTCTGTGACAAAGGAGCGGACGCCGAAAAAGGGTCGGTATGTTGATAATCCTCCATAATCCCGAAGATAATCCTGGATGAGTCTACTTGTTTGGGTTATTTATTTCAGGAGTACACCATGAAGCTACCAGTTGTCTGATGGTTGCACAACGTGTAAAACTCTACTAATAGTGTTCCACTAGTCTCGACTAATTTTCTTCTATACTTAGCTCTGTCCACCGGAACTAATAATTAACATTATTTCTCCAGAGTTAATGGGTGCATTGGTTTTAGTGCTCTGTGTAACCGAAAGATACGTCTAACTACTTGTCTAGAGTTCAAAGCACACAGACAGCATTGAGTTCTTCTGCTCATTTTTCTCCTTCCATGGAGTCTTTGTGACCAAAAGAATAGTTCAACCGGACATAGAGCACTTTGCGCCAACATAGACGCCAACCAATCAAACGTATATATATATATATATGTATTGATATATATATATATATATATATATATATGTATATATATATAGATATATATATATATATGCATTGATATATATATCTTCATATAGTTTATATTGATATATATAATATAAATATATCAGTAAATGTAGTTATTAGTTCCTTCAAGTTAACGACAGTGATGAAGAGTTCATATACTTAACCTACAAGACACAACAACAAAAGAAACAGAGAATTTCAGCAAACCTGCGTTAGGGGTTATGTCTAATTCCACGACAACATTAAAGATGCAGATCTCGGCTCCTCCTGTAAGTCGGTTGAACACATAGGTGACTGGTGTAGTCCCAATGATGAACTCATCTCCAGGAGAATGGCTCTGAAATGCGACAGTGCCACCGGGAAGAGACGGTTCCACCCAGATGATTGGTTGGGTATTCAGGAATACCAGTTCGGACTCGGGACAGTTTTGCACTCCAGCTACTGGCACTGTAAGTGAAACCACGCAAGAAAATCAACACAGCTAATTTCTAACTCCATAATGTACATTAGGACAGCACTTACTTAAATATATATATATTAATGTATGTGTATACAAAAACAAGTGTACATACATATACATATACATATATATATAGATAGATATATATATATATATATATATATATTCGGCTAAATTTGACGGTTGGGCAAATTCCCCATTGACTTGCACACTAAAATAAAACATTAATTCCTCATATACTCCCTAACCTCTGACCCTAAAACTAACCAAACCCTAGTATTAGACAGTGGAGAACAAGATAAGACTATTTGCGACAATGAAATTATGCCTAGAAATGATAGTCAAAACGTTAAGGCGAAACAACTTTTTCGCCTTAGCGTAAATTTCCACTCTCCTATTGTTCAATTTTGCCCTAGCGCCGAATTTAGAAAAAAAAAAAGAAGATATATATACATCTATATATATATATATATATATATATAAATATATATATATATATATATATATATATATATATATAAATATATATATCTATATATTATATTTATATTACCCTGTGATTAATATACAGAATTACCAGTGGTATTAACAAAGAAAATTCAAACAGCAAATCTGCTGGAAAGCGAAACCAAGGTCGGGTAATTTCTGTATAAGACTAAAACGAAATCAAAAGCATATTTCAAGACTGATGAACAGTTTCGGAAATATTTCAACATCTTCATGCAGAGTGTAATCTTCCTTTGGGGTTTAGCTTTTAATATTTCCCTGAACCTGATAATTCATGTTGACATTGAGAAACTATGTTTATTAAGTGAAACTCTCTGTTTAAAATGTCACAGAGAAGACCGGCGGCGCAACTTACATTGATCACACGTTGCTCCAGAGAAACCTCCCGGGCAAGCACAACTAAATCCTGTAACACCACCTAAGTTACACACTCCACCATTCTGACAAGGATTTGGATTGCAGGCAGTAAACTCTGTGAACAAAAAAAAAAGATAAAGGTTGATTTTACGCAAAAAGAAACGTCTAATGCCGGTAATCTGACCTAGTTTCGAATGAGGTGTAACAGAAGTGTTAGACACCACCATCGATCTCAGAAAATACGCACACAGCTTGCTACCGTCGGTAATTAGACACCAGTGTACAGTCAGTACATACAGCTGCGGTCAATACTCACAGCACAGTATACAAACGATACAGCGATGGACATCTAAGATAACAAAGAATCATGTTTCTATCTGCATTTTGTAGCGACACAAACAAAACTTCACTTGCAAGCAATAGAAATTTGTTAACTTTTTCAGATGGCTGCACACAGTTTTGGGCGAGTCTTCAATGCCTTTAATAGGTAATATCATCTTGATACTACAAATCTACTATGCAAAGGAAAGAATAAACACATATATAAATATGACAACCCTTTGCCTTGTACCAAAGTTCACATTGCTACTAAAGGCCAGTCTATTATCAGTCTGTTTTACAACTTTTCAAAAAAGTCAGATTTTGGAACTAAAAATCGGGCTGGTTGGTCAGCTGGAATGGTTGGTCAACATTTAAGAGAGTTTTGAAAATCCTACAGGAGTGAGTGTTGAGGTCAAACTACATGATCTGTGGGTCACAAACTAATTACCTTTACCTCTCATCTGTGGACACCTGTTTCTGTTTATGACAAGTGGGCGATGAGAAGCTACTGACGAAGAGACATGTGAGAGACATGTTTTACTATTGCTTTACGGCAGTGGCGGAGCGTCCATACAGTCAGGGTGGGGGGGGCGGATGCCCCCCTTGACGGACTCAAATGGACTGCTGGCGCCCATTTCAGCTTTTTACCACTTCTTACTTATTCGTGATTATTGACTTTTTACTGCGTCCTCATATACCTATTATCATTTTTCACACTATCTGCAAATTAGTAAGGCCTGGAAAGGTAGGGAGTATCTTTACTCAAAAAATTTCTGTATGCTCCGCGCCCACCTGTGGTGGCGCTCGGCTTAGATAGTGTCCAAAGCGCCCCTACAGACCATTTTGACCCCCCCTGACCAATACCCCTAGCTCTGCCACTGCTTTACGGTCTCCTATTGTTTGGAACAGTTTCGATATTCTCAATGACCAGCCGATGAGCCTAGTGAAACGCTCTCTCATTATCACGGAAACATCTAAACATTTAACGCTCACCTTGTTCGCAGAGAGTTCCGAAAAATTGGGACTGACAGGTGCAGGTGAAATCGGTAAAACTGGTTGGATTGCAAAAGCCACCATTCAGACACGGACCAGAGAAACATGGATTTTGAGCTGGTATGAAACGAGCAGGATATAGAATTTATTATTTTAGGTTTACAGTATTGTCCAGGGCCAAGGCCCTCTCACACGACTTTACAACTTAACCCTGGTCATTGGTAACTTGTCACACCTACATACCAAAGTGTGTGCAATTCAATCAATCTCTCCTGGGGCACCAGTGTACCACAACCATGTGTCCCCCCGGGGGACTTCCCATAGGGTGCAGCCACAAACCGGCGCACGTAACTATATTTACAAGTTACCTCACAAGTCCCCATTTATACACCTGGGTGGAAGGCAATGGAGATAAAGTGCCTTGCCTAAGCACACAACGCAATGATCTGGCCAGGACTCGAACCTGTAATCCTTAGATCACAAGTCCACTGCCTTGACCACTTGACCACAACGCCCTCAGAATCGTCGATTTATATTTAACATGTCGCGTGGTCTTGAATTACCAGACGATTGCAAGGTATAACGTATGACCATATAATAAATGTTCTATTCCTATTAGTTAGACTGGTTCTCTTTACTTTTTCACATAGTCAGTGACATGATATAGATAATTTATATGCCATCATAAATGCTATATTCAGGAGCTCATTTTTAAGTGATCAAGAATTTAAGTCATGAATATTTCCTTTGTAAGTAAATTGAGCAGATACAATGCTTTATGGAGACGATTACCACCCCCCATTGCCTAAAATACCAAACATTTCAGCTGTTTTTTAATTTTTTTTCCATCAAAATGGCAAACTAGAGATATATAAAAATGGAATTATGTCATGGATTGTACATCCAGCAATCTATAACGAGGAGCGGTCGACTCCAATTGGTTACTGAAGAGTGCACCTCCCACTGAATAAATCTATTAAATTTTCAATGTCAATTTATTTGTTCCAGTGTAAATAGACAAATATTTATAAAAATAACGATTTTAATTGCAGTACGTACCATCTTCACAACGAAGTCCAGAGAATCCAAAGACACAGTTACAGGTAAAACCACCAGGAACAGTAGGGTCGACCAAACACACACCATCATTGACACAGGGTTGGTTGGCACAAGGATCTACAAACCAATTAAAGAAAACACACCCAAAGAAGAATTATACCAGTGATCGACCAGGAGCATCTAAATGATCTACATATTTAATAGCTGATATCATTGCAATAACGATATTAATTAAAAATAACGATTTTAATTGCAGTACGTACCATCTTCACAACGAAGTCCAGAGAATCCCAAGACACAGTTACAGGTAAAACCACCAGGAACAGTAGGGTTGACCGAACACACACCACCATTGACACAGGGTGCGTTAGCACAAGGATCTACACACCAATGAAAAAAAAAACACACCCAAAGAAGAATTAAAAAGTTATAATCAATGAAGAATCCCCTTTGAGAAAGATTCAATTCAAATGTGCTGAAGAAAGAAAAAAAACAGATATTAAAATAACGATA
The DNA here is from genome assembly GCF_037975245.1 of Apostichopus japonicus. Classification (NCBI taxonomy): domain Eukaryota; kingdom Metazoa; phylum Echinodermata; class Holothuroidea; order Aspidochirotida; family Stichopodidae; genus Apostichopus; species Apostichopus japonicus. Next base: position 16,233,161 of record NC_092563.1, on the reverse strand, counting down.
TTAATTAAAAATAACGATATTAAGTGCAGTACGTACCATCTTCACAACGAAGTCCAGAGAATCCCAAGACACAGTTACAGGTAAAACCACCAGGCGCAGTAGGGTTGACCGAACACACACCATCATTGACACAGGGTTGGTTGGCACAAGGATCTACACACCGATGAAAAAAATACCAAAAGAAGTATTAAAGAGTTATAATCAATGAAGAATCGCCTTTGAGAAAGATTCAATTAAAATGTGCTGAAGAAAGAAAAAAAACCAGGAAAAAAAAACACTTTTTTATATTTTTATTCCCTACCCATTCCCTTAATCCTCTCTTTGACGTTCCACTGCTTTTCTCCTACGTCTCCTCTTCCCCTGTTGGTTAATTTCTTCTTTCTCTATCCATGCCTTGTCTACTAATCTCCTTACATCTATATCCAGGGATGTAAGTGCAGCCAAAAAAAAACCGGAAAAATATTCGGAGACCCCAGGTGAATGCCATCCTAACACATCCTACTCCTAGCTCTGACTACTTACACACTATCGTTACTGTATGTTAGGCTAGCTTAGAAGTATTAGCGCTAACACATCCTACCCCTAGTTCTTACTACTTACACACTATCGTTATGTTAGGCTAGCTCAAAGTTACGAATACGTCGCAGCGAACTACGGAATAAAAAACAGTCTCACATTCGAATGCGATCACAAATATCGACTTTCATATGCGTATCCTGTAGATTTCCGCCGCTCACAAATATCACAAGCGTTAATTCCAAAACTTATGTCGAGCACCAGCAGTTACGAAGATATTAATTAGCAGTCCAATCAACATGAATTAGGCAAGGTTTTTCAATGACAGAAATGAGCTTAGCGATTTGAAGTTCGCACGTACGCAACGATATTCACATGGCAAAATGTTGTACAGTGCAATGCGATGATGCGAAACTGGAAATGGTATTTTGAGTGATCGATGAGTGAAAATTGAAGTTAGCTTGCTGCAACGGGCCAGGCATTTTTGCCGTGTTGTGTCTTTGATATTCGAACAATTTTGTGGAACTTTATTGGAATTAAAAAAAAAACGGATTTCCGTAAAAATACGGAAGACTTATTGGAATTTTAAAAAAAACGGATTTCCGTAAAAATACGGAAGACTTACATCCCTGTATATCTTTGTGTTCACCATGCTCATTAACCTGTCTGTATTCTGTGCGGGTTTTTGCCCCTTCTGTTACTGTTACTTGTCAATTTAGCCTTTAAAGAAGATCCTGCTAGGATCGAAACGTCAGGCCAACTTACTTTTACACCCCCCCAAAAAAAAACAGAAAAAAAAGCAGTATAAATTCTTCCATGGTATCAATCACTAATGCATTAGACTAGTCAGTACTATTAATATTCTTCACTTGAATGATGCATATTTACTCTCAATTCTCTTACCCGGTATATCTACTTGGAAAGTACAATCGCTAGAGATCCCTGCCGCCGTCTGACCGAGGTCCACGCAGGTACAGGTGACCTGCTGTATTCCAGTTGTGGTAAATGTGGCAGGTGATGCAGGGTTGCAGGATGTTGAGACTACATTTCCTACTACAGCACTGGAGCATTGTGGGGATGGCCAGAAGACGATGGTACCCCCGGTCGGCAGATTGAGAATGGACAGGTTAACCTCCGATGGACATGTCACAGTGGGGGCCACGACTGAGGAGGTTATAAACGAGCGGTCAGTCAAAGTCCCGACAAATATTCTTGCTATTGACATTAACCTCTTTATGTTTTACTTGGAGCTATTTTGTGGTGAAGTTTTACAATCGTGCCATATTCTAACATTTTCATTGCATGTTTTCTGATAATTCACTAGGCTTACTTTTAATGGCACGTTGTATTGGACCCAAATATGCTAGATATTCAAATATGGTCACCTTCGGTCAAAATTCTAAAACTGCATTTTATTACAAGCTTTGAGGAAATTTTCCTCACTGGTACATTCAGTCATCTTGTGTGTTCCTTAAAAATGACTGGCGAGTTAAGACCTCTAGGAAAGTACTTTCTGAACACTTCTAGCAATTATAGCATGCTATAATTTTGGGCCTATACTGACTACCTTTAAACATGTGTATAGGGTTTGCTAAACCTGTGATAAGCTAAGGAACTTGTCACTATAGGGAGTACTTAGATATGCCCCCTCCCCCATCCCCCCCGCCAGCGTGTCCTTGTTTCCATGTAATGTTTAAACAGAAAATGGTGTTTAAAAAGAGACATAGTCAATAATTACTAAGTTACTGCATATTTGTGACCACACTTCATATTTGAATACCTACATACAAAAAGTGATCCCTTTGCTAAAATTTTCCAAATTTTAAAAAAAAGGGCAAATTTCCCTGCTACAGAGTCCAGTCTATAGACTAAAGTAATAATTAAGTTTTCAAATGGAGGCCTAATCCAAGTAACACTGTCATACATACACCCCCTACTAAAAATCAGTGCTGTTAGGTTAAAGCAATGATCCAGAAGAACGGCTTCCTGATATGAATTACCGCTGTACCAATCGAGACATCTAGTCCTAATTGAAAGCTATACACAGCCGATTAAAATAATTCTACGTTTGGGGTGCACGTCGGATTCCTTGCACACCTTATATTTCATTCATAGGGATCAAAGTCACTTTCCATACGAACCAGAAAGCAGCAGGGGACCTAAGGGTCCTAAACTCTGAAATTCTCTTCCTCATCACTTGAAAAATATCACATCTATTGACACTTTTAAGAAGCATTTGAAAACTTATCTTTTTAGGCTTGAGTATGGGCATTAATCTTATTCGTTGTTTTATTCACATTACTCTGCCCATTTTTATATATATTTATATTTTTATGTTCTTTGTTGTGGTTTATATCCCTGTTTTATATCATTTTTTACTTTTATCGCTGTTGTTATTACTTTTAGGTTTTCTTAAGTTTGGTAATTTTATATTCCAGGTATTGGTTCTTTTGTACAGTGCTCTTGAGCATGTTTATTTCATGATAACAGCACTTTAATATATGGTATTTATTTACATATTTATAAGGGAATGCTAGCCAATAGAAAATTGGATTACCATTGTTCCATATCTGTAATAATTGTAGTAATAATAATAATAAGTGAGTAAGAAAATGGATTATGAAATGACACAAACATTCTCCTCTTACCTGATTCACAGAGCGGTCCAATGAAGCCTTGTTGACAGCCACACGTGAAACCCTCGACAGCTAGTGGATTTACCGAGCAGACTCCAAAATTCTGACAGGGTTGATTAGCACAGACATCTATATGAATGAATTTATTTGAGAGGAGAACAAAACCAAACACATAAACAGTGACAAGACCAAAGCTATAATATGTCATATGGCTCACCATTTTTAAATTTTAACCTATTTTGGGTAATATAAAAATATTTAAAAAATATATATATATCTTAACTTATTTTTGTATGTCCTGGGCCAACCCTTGATTTTCTTTAATAAATTATCGATTAATATTTTAATGTAATGTTTACATGAGAAGTAAAAACCTCTCCGGAATTGTGTTTTAATTATTCAAGAAGAGGAGATAACAAACATTTCTGAATTGAATATATATGTCAATAATATATGTCAATATTGTCTTCTTTTTCCCCAACTTTCCCTAAGTTTACCAACCAAATCTCGTATTGACTGACTGAACAGCTTGCATTTTTACCCTCAGGTACATCAAAGATGCATTGCCCCCTTTACCCCCACAAGGGCCCCTTAAGGTGAGCCCCTGGACCCACCCTGCCGTGAGGGGCGATCGCTTCGTCATCTGCATGATGTTGCCCAAAAAGGTAGGGACACCCACTTTAAAAATTTGGACACCCACATCTTCTATTTCTGCCTCAAAACCCCTCCCTGGCTTGCAGTAAACATAACAATAACATACTTAAGAAGACAACAACACAGAAATCATTTCCTGACTATCTTTAAGTATCAAAAGAAAAGGTGTGAAACGTACCTCGTTCACAAGATTGTCCAGTAAAGCCAGGGAGACAAGCACAGGTGAAACCGGCGTCATTTAACGGATCGGCTGAACAGCCCCCTCCATTCAGACAAGGTTGACTGCCACAGGGGTCTTTATAAGTCAAAAGTCAAAAAAAGAATTGATATCATCATATATTATGTAACAAGCATTCACATTGTATTTATTAATTACTTTTTTCTTTAGTCTTCCACTTTGTTAAGCTTTTTAAGCTTTATGGAAGACTTCCCTCCACTTTGTACTTCTGTGGAAAAACAAATAAAATAAATAAATAAAAGGAACAAAACAAACAATAAAATACAGAGCATTATCCATCTTTTGCACAAAATTACTTAGCAGTCTCTTGGTATAAATTTATGTAATTTCTTTCGCCAACATTTTCAGGGTCAAACGGGAAACAACCCTATTTTTTCTACAATATGAAATGAGCTATATACTTCCTGTGAGTCTAAGAATGAAATGACACAAGGGTTGTAAAGGAAGTACCGTGTCCAGACATAAATTATAAAGTGTAAAAGCAGCAAAATATTTATTTATGTTTGTCTACTTCTTTATCACTACAGAAATCTACTTTAAAAGTCTCTAGCGAGGTATCCATGCCTAGCCGTATAATCCTTTACTATCAGTCATGTGTTCATGAATCATTAAATTGGTTCATTTCACAAACTTTGCCACCTATTATAAAGGAAGCTGAGTTTTCAAATCTAAAGGTCAAATCAGAATGCTGACAATTATCAAAGAAATGCCAAATTATCGATCATAAGCACAATCGATTTACGATTGTTACTCAATTTTTGTTTTTTCCAGCTCAGACAAAGCTGTTGGTTGACAAAACTATGTGACTGAACTGAATATTCAAAGTATCTATTAAACACATAATTTGATTGGTCTACAAAAGATTTGATATTCAGCAGCTACTTTTACTTAAATAGTTATAACCATCCAGGTTAGAGCTTGATCATCAAATATATTTTATTTGACGTACTAACATCAAAACAAAATGTTAATATTCTTGAAAAAGTAAACTTTGAAGCATGACATATCAAAATTTGAATAATCATTTGATTTGAAAGAGTACTATGTATATTAGACAAATAAAGAGTACTATGTATATTAGACTGTCATATTGTATGTGGACTACTACTGCACCATTTAAAATCTAAAAGATTACAAATGTTTGAGAAAATAGACATCAATCTTTGAGGAAGTGAATTTATAATAGCTAGGTTGGTCTGATATGATCCAAATAACTTTCTTAAATATTACTGAGCAAGTCCATTCGAAAATCGGAAACTCAAAAGAAAAGCAGCATTCCATTTTAGTGAGGCCCAATAACAAACAAAGCTCAGTGGCGAAACTGGACTTTAAACCGATTAATTGCTGATATTTTACTTTTGAAATATAATTTGGTTTTGGGCTTTAGACCATTTTGTGGTTGTTGTTGTTGTTGTTGTTTTTGTATCTTTAACATTCCAATCTTACCTGGTAAATCAATGTCAAATCTACAAGATGCAGAAACCCCTGCGAAACCAAGGTCTGTACAAGTGCAGGTGACAAATGTCACGGCCGCAGATGCAAACACTGTGGTCGGGGAGGGAGGAACGCAGGTTACGTCGACAGGATTTCCGGTAGCACTGGTGCATTGTGGGTCCGGCCAGGAAACGAAATATGCACCGCTTCCAAGCGGGAATATGTTGATGTCCCTCTCCTGGGGACAGATCACCACCGGTCTTGCTTCTAGAAGTATCAGGAGGAGAATTTCTATCATGAATCGAGACTATATGCCGATGACAGGCTCTGTTTGTTTAGAACATTTTCAGTACACTTACAGTACAAATTAAGCAAGCTGGCAGACATTATCTGTATCCCATAAAACCATATACGCTTGCAAACACAGTGATGTGTGTCGCAAGATATCCAGTTGAGAGTGAAATATGATTGCATATCAGAAAAAACAAGAATATGACACATACTCTTCAAAGTCACCGGTGGTTCCAGGTATTAAAACCATACACAGCACATTGGTAACCGTTTCCTTATATATATATTTCCTTGTATATATACATAGCGCTCTAATCGATGCGATTGTTGTCTTGTTAAGTTATACGTTCATTCTTTGGTGTATATATTATTAAGTACAACATACCAGCAGGAATACAAGAGACAATGGAATCATCTGAAAAGAATCATCTGAGTGACTCAAAGAAATCGATCACATATGGCTAACATGTGTCGGTTGCCTCGGATGAACATAGGGTTTTTATATTACTCTAGCAATCTGAGGTATCTTGGAGTATGTAACAAATAAGACCAGATTGGTCATTCAACTAGTATTTGGGGAAACAGTTTTTTGGTTATATATAGCTGTTTTAATCAACAATTGTGACATTTATTCATGGGGGGGGGGAGGGGTGGTGGTCACTGAGAGACATCCATCTTTTAAGTAACATATAGATATCAATGAGACAATTTCTTTCCTAGTTTCAAATGTTCTTTGTTTAACAATCAACATTAGCTCCACATTTTCAATATCTTAACTAAATAAAAATAAGTCACTAAAAGGGGTGTTATATAGGGTAGCCTTTTAGATAATTTGGTCTATGCAAATATTGGATACTATATTGTAAAACCAATATGCTTTTAACTAGTGTTGCGCCGATATCACCAATATCGGTTTTGGCCGATATCCGATATTATCATCCCAATATCGGTCCGATACCGATACGATACCGATATTTTTTAACAGACAAAATAAACTGGACGCAGTAAATGTGAGTCTTAACATCGTAAAGACTTACAGGTTGCTTACAGTGTTAACGTATGCTTGCAAAATTGCATCTTAATTAGGTTACGAACTGTCGATCACAATGTAAAACTTATAATTTATTGAGTTTATACTCAATGTACAACTTATTCACTTGACCGTATAGAGAAAAAAAAACTGAAAATCAGTAGAGAAATGACCAATTGTGTACGGAAAGTAAGGTGGTACACCTTTTCAAATATTACGAAAGATCGAGCAAAACACTTTCGAAAAATTCACGCAAAACTGGCATATCGTTCTAAATGCAACTAATGTCATGTAAACAAGGCTCTAGTGCATCCATTTATGAATATATTGTAAGAACACATCTGTTGTTAAGCGGGGGGAAAAGAAAGTATTTTCTAAATTTCCCCAAAAAACGGAAAAAATAATATCCTACCATAGTTAAGTGTATAGCAAATAGCCTAACCACCTCGGCTGTTACGGATCTCACGTAACAAAAAATGTTAACAAGCAGGTGTTACACAGGGGATGAGCTGACAGTTACTTTGGGAAGGTACCTGGGAAAATTTGCAGCACATGTACCGTGGTAGTTGGGTACAGGGTTAAACACTGCAGTTGTAAAAATGTACAGATAGTGCACGCTATTCATTGTTAGGCAGTCTAGAAACAGGGCTTTGCTGAACGTTGTTTGTTTCATAATATCGGAAGTTTTGTAAGTAGCACTTTTTAAAGATTGAAAGACAGATTAAATCTCTTTTCGTTTTATAAAATTATATAGGTACTCTAACTTGTCATTTTAAAATTTGTCAGTTTCGTGAAAATTTAAATAAAAAAAGTTTTCAGTATTTTGTGTTCGTGGGAAATTGAACAAGGTTTTCCAACACTGCTGAACTGTGCAGTTATACATCATGTTCCAGGTTTTCACGGAGGCCTTTGAGAAAATGAATGGTTAGTACAGTGTATATATGCTGCACTAAAGCTGTGTGTAGGCCAAGGTTCACGAAGGTCATTGGTTATATTCGCGCGCCGTAGACATGTTTTTAGAGGTTACGGAGGGTCAGGTTTCCATGGATATTAATCGAAAATGAATCTGAGTTTAAATGACGCTAAAGAAATGGATCGTCTTGGGCAGATTAACAGATCATTGCAAGTATAAAGAAGTAGCTCTGCTGTTAAAAAGAAAAGTTCAATATCGGTTTGCTGTTATCGGCAATTAGGCAAAATTTTACCGATACCGATATGCTGCCGATATTGCAAAATATCGGCCGATACCGATATTGAAAACGATTATCGTAGCAACACTACTTTTAACTCTGCACTCCAATAGCTTTGGCAGGTTAAATTTCAATTCAAATAAAAACACAAACTACTTAAAATAAGTAAATCAACAAAATATGAAGCTTTTACTAGCTTGTGATTGACATTAACTGATAAATCTGTGCAAAAATTGTCTTATGTTATACATTTTCAATCGTCATTTAATAACTATTAGTAAATATTCATTTGGTGATAATATCAAGTAAGAGCATTCCTTAGATTCTTTGTCACCTTAAGAAAAAGGTAAGAGGGTTTCTTAAATTCTTTGTCACCTTAAGAAAGAGTAAAGTAAGAGCATTTCTTAGATCCTATCACCTTAATAAATAAAAAAGTCAGAGAGTTTCTTTGTCACCTTTAAAGAAAGAGAAAAGTAAGAGGGTGTCTAAAATCCTATCACCTTAAAAAAAGATAAAAGTAAGAGGGTGGGTGTCTTAGATCCTATCACCTTAAGAAAGCGTAAGTAGAGTGTTTCTTAGATTCTTTGTCACCTTAAAAAGAAAGTAAGAGCGTTTCTTAGATTCTTGTGTCCCCTTATTTATGACAATATTTGGTAGTTTTCGTAAATTCGATGGAAACACGAGAGCAAACTGGAGCAACAACCCGTTTCGAACTCAACAAAGACGTAGACTAATTGCATTATTTCCATCCTGAATGTGTTTACTACTCCAATTAATTAATTATCTTGTATACGTGATTCTCACCTATCTCGCATCTGTCCCCTGAGTATCCATTCGGGCAGGTACAGGTAAAGCCCAAAGGACTGGCTGTGCTTGGTGAACATGTTCCACCATTCAAGCAGGGCATCGCTGCACAAGGATCGACTTTTATATGGTGTTGGAGGACGAGAAGATAGGAGTAGAAGGATTACACTAACAGCAACACTCAAAGCATCGTCTATGTGTTTAACACATCGGCAGGGAAGAAGGTAAATCTTATTTTATGAGGTTAGGCAGCCAGATATGAACATCGTAGAAGCCAAATGGCTTTTAGCTAATAAATATATGTCCGTTGGCTATCCAGTGTAATAAATATATGTCCGTTGGCTATCCACTTTATGTTTTTTTTTTTTTTTTCGGTCCAGTGTGGAAGACAATTTCATACCATGGCTTTCATACCATGGATTTCTGCTGATCGAATGAGAGAGCCACAACTTGTTTGAACAGAAAATGGTGTTTAAAAAAAGACAGTCAATAATTACTAAGCTACTGCATATTTGTGACCACAGTTCATATTTGAATACCTACATACAAAAAGTGATCCCTTTGCTAAAAATTTCCAAATTTAAAAAAAGGGCAAATTTTCCTGCTACAGAGTCCAGTCTATAGACTGAGGTAATAATTAAGTTGTCAAATGGAGGCCTAATCCAAGTGACACTGTAATACGTACACCACCTACTGAAAATCAGTGCTGTTAGGTTAAAGAAATGATCCAGAAGAACGGCTTCCTGATATGAATTACCGCTGTACCAATCGAGACATCTAGTCCTAATTGAAAGCTATACACAGCCGATTAAAATATTTCTACGCTTGGGGTGCACGTCGGATTCCTTGCACACCTTATATTTTATGCATAGTGATCAAAGTCACTTTCCATACGAACCAGAAAGCAGCAGGGGACCTAAGGGTCCTAAACTCTGAAATTCTCTTCCTCATCACTTGAAAAATATCACATCTATTGACACTTTTAAGAAGCATTTGAAAACTTATCTTTTTAGGCTTGAGTATGGGCATTAATCTTATTCGTTGTTTTATTCACATTACTCTGCCCATTTTTATATATATTTATATTTTTATGTTCTTTGTTGTGGTTTATATCCCTGTTTTATATCATTTTTTACTTTTATTGCTGTTGTTATTACTTTTAGGTTTTCTTAAGTTTGGTAATTTTATATTCCAGGTATTGGTTCTTTTGTACAGTGCTCTTGAGCATGTTTATTTCATGATAACAGCACTTTAATATATGGTATTTATTTACATATTAATAAGGGAATGCTAGCCAATAGAAAATTGGATTACCATTGTTCCATATCTGTAATAATTGTAGTAATAATAATAATAAGTGAGTAAGAAAATGGATTATGAAATGACACAAACATTCTCCTCTTACCTGATTCACAGAGCGGTCCAATGAAGCCTTGTTGACAGCCACACGTGAAACCCTCGACGGCTAGTGGATTTACCGAGCAGACTCCAAAATTCTGACAGGGTTGATTAGCACAGACATCTATAAGAATGAATTTATTTGAGAAAAGAACAAAACCAAACAGATAAAAACAGTGACAAGACCAAAGCTATAATATGTCATTTGGCTCACCATGTTAAATTTAACCATTTTTGGGGGTAATATAACAAAATAATATAAATATATATATCTAAACTTATTTTTGTATGTCCTGAGCCACCCTTTGATTTTCTTTAATAGTTTAAATGTTTACACAAGAAGTGAAAAGCTTTTGGGAATTGTGTTTTAATTATTCAAGAAGAGGAGAAAACAAACATTTCTGAAATGAATACGAGAAGTTGTAACTGCGGTAGACAAAGTATAGGTCCCCTATGAAGGGCATGGTCGTTGGTGGTGGGCATGTCATGGACACCTGCCGTGAGGGGCATTCGCTTTGTCATCGCAATGATGCCTTCGGCATGATGGTGCCCGAAATAGTAGGGACACCCACATCTTCCAATCTGCGTCAACCCTGGCTTGCAGTAAACATAACAACATTAACATACTTAAGAAAACAACAACACAGAAATCATTTCCTAACTATCTTTTAGTATCGAAAGAAAAAGGTGTGAAACGTACCTCGTTCACAAGATTGTCCAGTAAAGCCAGGGCGACAAGCACAGGTGAAACCGGCGTCATTTAACGGATCGGCAGAACAGGCCCCTCCATTCAGACAAGGTTGACCGCCACAGGGGTCTTTATAAGTCAAAAGGAACAAAACAATTAACAGTAAAATACAAAACATTATCCATCTATTGCACAAAATTACTTAGCAGTCTCTTGGTATAAATTTATGTAATTTCTTTCGCCAACATTTTCAGGGTCAAACGGGAAACAACCCAAGTTTTTCTACAATATGAAATGACCAAATGATATGAGCTATATATACTTCCTGTGAGTGTAATAATGAAGTGGCGCAATGTTGTATAAGAAGTACCGTGTCCAGCTACATTAATTATATAGTGTAAAAACAGCAAAATATTTATTTATGTTTGTCTACTTCTTTATCACTACAGAAATCTACTTTAAAAGTCTCTAGCGAGGTATCCATGCCTAGCCGTATAATCCTTTACTATCAGTCATGTGTTCATGAATCATTAAATTGGTTCATTTCACAAACTTTGCCACCTATTATAAAGGAAGCTGAGTTTTAAAATCTAAAGGTCAAATCAGAATGCTGACAATTATCAAAGAAATGCCAAATTATCGATCATAAGCACAATCGATTTACGATTGTTACTCAATTTTTGTTTTTTCCAGCTCAGACAAAGCTGTTGGTTGACAAAAATATGTGACTGAACTGAATATTCAAAGTATCTATTAAACACATTATTTGATTGGTCTACAAAAGATTTGATATTCAGCAGCTACTTTTACTTAAATAGTTATAACCATCCCGGTTAGAGCTTGATCATCAAATATATTTTATTTGACGTACTAACATCAAAACAAAATGTTAATATTCTTGAAAAAGTAAACTTTGAAGCATGAAATATCAAAATTTGAATAATCATTTGATTTGAAAGAGTACTATGTATATTAGACAAATAAAGAGTACTATGTATATTAGACTGTCATATTGTATGTGGACTACTACTGCACCATTTAAAATCTAAAAGATTACAAATGTTTGAGAAAATAGACATCAATCTTTGAGGAAGTGAATTTATAATAGCTAGGTTGGTCTGATATGATCCAAATAACTTTCTTAAATATTACTGAGCAAGTCCATTCGAAAATCGGAAACTCAAAAGAAAAGCAGCATTTCATTTTAGTGAGGCCCAATCACAAACAAAGCTCAGTGGCGAAACTGGACTTTAAACCGATTAATTGCTGATATTTTACTTTTGAAATATAATTTGGTTTTGGGCTTTAGACCATTTTGTGGTTGTTGTTGTTGCTGTTGTTTTTGTATCTTTAAGATTCCAATCTTACCTGGTAAATCAATATCAAATCTACAAGATGCAGAAACCCCTGCGAAACCAAGGTCTGTACAAGTGCAGGTGACAAATGTCACGGCCGCAGATGCAAACACTGTGGTCGGGGAGGGAGGAACGCAGGTTACGTCGACAGGATTTCCGGTAGCACTGGTGCATTGTGGGTCCGGCCAGGAAACGAAATATGCACCGCTTCCAAGTGGGAATATGTTGATGTCCCTCTCCTGGGGACAGATCACCACCGGTCTTGCTTCTAGAAGTATCAGGAGGAGAATTTCTATCATGAATCGAGACTATATGCCGATGACAGGCTCTGTTTGTTTAGAACATTTTCAGTACACTTACAGTACAAATTAAGCAAGCTGGCAGACATTATCTGTATCCCATAATAAAACCATATACGCTTGCAAACACAGTGATGTGTGTCGCAAGATATCCAGTTGAGAGTGAAATATGATTGCATATCAGAAAAAACAAGAATATGACACATACTCTTCAAAGTCACCGGTGGTTCCAGGTATTAAAACCATACACAGCACATTGGTAACCGTTTCCTTATATATATATTTCCTTGTATATATACATAGCGCTCTAATCGATGCGATTGTTGTCTTGTTAAGTTATACGTTCATTCTTTGGTGTATATATTATTAAGTACAACATACCAGCAGGAATACAAGAGACAATGGAATCATCTGAAAAGAATCATCTGAGTGACTCAAAGAAATCGATCACATATGGCTAACATGTGTCGGTTGCCTCGGATGAACATAGGGTTTTTATATTACTCTAGCAATCTGAGGTATCTTGGAGTATGTAACAAATAAGACCAGATTGGTCATTCAACTAGTATTTGGGGAAACAGTTTTTTGGTTATATATAGCTGTTTTAATCAACAATTGTGACATTTATTCATGGGGGGGGGGGTGGTGGTCACTGAGAGACATCCATCTTTTAAGTAACATATATAGATATCAATGAGACAATATCTTTCCTAGTTTCAAATGTTCTTTGTTTAACAATCAACATTAGCTCCACATTTTCAATATCTTAACTAAATAAAAATAAGTCACTAAAAGGGGTGTTATATAGGGTAGCCTTTTAGATAATTTGGTCTATGCAAATATTGGATACTATATTGTAAAACCAATATGCTTTTAACTAGTGTTGCGCCGATATCACCAATATCGGTTTTGGCCGATATCCGATATTATCATCCCAATATCGGTCCGATACCGATACGATACCGATATTTTTTAACAGACAAAATAAACTGGACGCAGTAAATGTGAGTCTTAACATCGTAAAGACTTACAGGTTGCTTACAGTGTTAACGTATGCTTGCAAAATTGCATCTTAATTAGGTTACGAACTGTCGATCACAATGTAAAACTTATAATTTATTGAGTTTATACTCAATGTACAACTTATTCACTTGGCCGTATAGAGAAAAAAAAACTGAAAATCAGTAGAGAAATGACCAATTGTGTACGGAAAGTAAGGTGGTACACCTTTTCAAATATTACGAAAGATCGAGCAAAACACTTTCGAAAAATTCACGCAAAACTGGCATATCGTTCTAAATGCAACTAATGTCATGTAAACAAGGCTCTAGTGCATCCATTTATGAATATACCGTAAGAACACATCTGTTGTTAAGCGTGGGGAAAAGAAAGTATTTTCTAAAATTCCCCAAAAAACGGAAAAAATAATATCCTACCATAGTTAAGTGTATAGCAAATAGCCTTACCACCTCGGCTGTTACGGATCTCACGTAACTAAAAAGTTCCCTGGCAACGTGCCAAAAAATGTTAACAAGCAGGTGTTACACAGGGGATGAGCTGACAGTTACTTTGGGAAGGTACCTGGGAAAATTTGCAGCACATGTACCGTGGTAGTTGGGTACAGGGTTAAACACTGCAGTTGTAAAAATGTACGCATAGTGCACGCTATTCAATGTTAGGCAGTCTAGAAACAGGGCTTTGCTGAACGTTGTTTGTTTCATAATATCGGAAGTTTTGTAAGTAGCACTATTTAAAGATTGAAAGACAGATTAAATCTCTTTTCGTTTTATAAAATTATATAGGTACTCTAACTTGTCATTTTAAAATTTATCAGTTTCGTGAAAATTTAAATAAAAAAAGTTTTCAGTATTTTGTGTTCGTGGGAAATTGAACAAGGTTTTCCAACACTGCTGAACTGTGCAGTTATACATCATGTTCAAGGTTTTCACGGAGGCCTTTGAGAAAATGAATGGTTAGTACAGTGTATGCTGCACTAAAGCTGTGTGTAGGCCAAGGTTCACGAAGGTCATTGGTTATATTCGCGCGCCGGAGACATGTTTTTAGAGGTTACGGAGGGTCAGGTTTCCATGGATATTAATCGAAAATGAATCTGAGTTTAAATGACGCTAAAGAAATGGATCGTCTTGGGCAGATTAACAGATCATTGCAAGTATAAAGAAGTAGCTCTGCTGTTAAAAAGAAAAGTTCAATATCGGTTTGCTGTTATCGGCAATTAGGCAAAATTTTACCGATACCGATATGCTGCCGATATTGCAAAATATCGGCCGATACCGATATTGAAAACGATTATCGTAGCAACACTACTTTTAACTGTGCACTCCAATAGCTTTGGCAGGTTAAATTTCAATTCAGATAAAAACACAAACTACTTAAAATAAGTAAATCAACAAAATATGAAGCTTTTACTAGCTTGTGATTGACATTAACTGATAAATCTGTGCAAAAATTGTCTTATGTTATACATTTTCAATCGTCATTTAATAACTATTGGTAAATATTCATTTGGTGATAATATCAAGTAAGAGCATTCCTTAGATTCTTTGTCACCTTAAGAAAAAGGTAAGAGGGTTTCTTAAATTCTTTGTCACCTTAAGAAAGAGTAAAGAAAGAGCATTTCTTAGATCCTATCACCTTAATAAATAAAAAAGTCAGAGAGTTTCTTTGTCACCTTTAAAGAAAGAGAAAAGTAAGAGGGTGTCTAAAATCCTATCACCTTAAGAAAAGATAAAAGTAAGAGGGTACGTGGGTGTCTTGGATCCTATCACCTTAAGAAAGCGTAAGTAGAGTGTTTCTTAGATTCTTTGCCACCTTAAGAAAAATTAAGAGGGTTTCTTAAATTCTTTGTCACCTTTAAAGAAAGAGTAAAACTAAGAGGGTGTCTTAGATCCTACCACCTTAAGAAAGAGTAAAGTAGAATGTTTCTTAGATTCTTTGTCACCTTAAAAAGAAAGTAAGAGCGTTTCTTAGATTCTTGTGTCCCCTTATTTATGACAATATTTGGTAGTTTTTCGTAAATTCGATGGAAACACGAGAGCAAACTGAAGCAACAACCCGTTTCGAACTCAACAAAGACGTAGACTCGTTGCATTATTTCCATCCTGAATGTGTTTACTACTCCAATTAATTAATTAATTATCTTGTATACGTGATTCTCACCTATCTCGCATCTGTCCCCTGAGTATCCATTCGGGCAGGTACAGGTAAAGCCCAAAGGACTGGCTGTGCTTGGTGAACATGTTCCACCATTCAAGCAGGGCATCGCTGCACAAGGATCGACTTTTATATGGTGTGGGAGGACGAGAAGATAGGAGTAGAAGGATTACACTAACAGCAACACTCTAAGCATCGTCTATGTGTTTAACACATAGGCAGGGAAGAGGATATATCTTACTTTATGAGGTTAGGCAGCCAGATATGAACATCGTAGAAGCGAAATGGCTTTTAGCTTATAAATATATGTCCGTTGGCTATCCATTTTAATAAATATATGTCCGTTGGCTATCCAGTTTAATAAATATATGTCCGTTGGCTATCCAGTTTAATAAATATATGTCCGTTGGCTATCCAGTTTAATAAATATATGTCCGTTGGCTATCCAGTTTAATAAATATATGTCCGTTGGCTATCCAGTTTAATAAATATATGTCCGTTGGCTATCCAGTTTAATAAATATATGTCCGTTGGCTATCCAGTTTAATAAATATATGTCCGTTGGCTATCCAGTTTAATAAATATATGTCCGTTGGCTATCCAGTTTAATAAATATATGTCCGTTGGCTATCCAGTTTAATAAATATATGTCCATTGGCTATCCACTTTATGTTTTTTTTTTTTTTTTTTCGGTCCAGTGTGGAAGACAATTTCATACCATGGATTTCATTACCATAGATTTCATACCATGGATTTCTGCTGATCGAATGAGAGAGCCACAACCCTCCCAGATGATATCATTCATTGCTTATCATGCCACCAAATTTATTCACTCGACAATAATACCGGTTCAATTTACACTGCTCCTCAAAAGTGGCCTTCCCATATGGAACATTTCTTCTGGTTTTCAAGCTTCATTGCCACGGATTCTTTTTAAATTATTATATGATATTTACACTTTACCTAGTCAATCATCTGAACTGCATGTTTTATGGAACTTTAGTGTTGAATATGTTGAAACAAAATTTACACGACTAAACAAGCTGCTTAATTAGTTTTCTCAACCGATAGGCCTAATTATTTCGTTTACAAAAAAATCCCATTTTTTACACCCAAGAGCCTGGATAAAGTTTTACCAGTATTCTACCACTGGCCACACGTATAGATATATTTCATACTTTCCAGAATCGGCGTAACATGTTTAAAAGACCATTAATTGGCCCCTTTAAAGCACATGCAATCAGCTAGTGTTCAACTCACCTTCTGCGACTACATCAAATGTACACTGGCTCACTCTACCCGTCGCCGTATCTTCGCAGGTACATTCGATGACATTTCTACCGGCGCCAAAGAAAATAGCGGGAGATTCTTGGTCGCAGGTGACCGCCAAAGGCAGCATGCTGCCGGGACTGGTGCAGACCACGTTGTTCCAGGTCGCGAAAACCCCGGTATCAAATGTGATTATGGATAAGTCCTCGGGAAGACACGTGGCGACGAGCGGAGGTACCACTGACGAGACAGAAAGAAGAAGGAAGCCGAGTGGAAGAAGACATTAATACCTTGATATGAAAATCAAACTACAATTACACCCCACCTTCTAACCAGCTATGTTAAAATGCATTTGAAGTTGTTGTCAAAACAGACATTTACCTGGGTTCTGTGAAATGTTCAAAGTTTTTTTTTTTTTTTTTTTTGGAGGACATCATTCATATGTATATACAATTAATAGCAAGTCTGCAATATGATAAATTAATCAACACCTGTATGAAATGTAAATATCTAGTGTTATTAACACAGATGCTAACTAAACATTTTCACCTTGTCAAAAACAAAGCGAATAACGAAAAGGAAAGCAGGCAAAAAAAAACCTTCAAGTTCAAAAAATAAACAACTTTTGTTTCTATGCATCGTTAGCCTTATGAAATGCCTCAGTGGCCCTGACTATAAATCCTTCTATCAGCAGAGTGCTATAGAAACAAACTGTCAAGTAGTTTCTTAGAAAATTCTTCTAAATAAAGAATTTAGCAAAAAACAATAGGGAGCTGTATTTATCTTCAATGGTTCAAGCTATACTGAGATAACATCAAAACTACTCGAGACGTCAACGTTATGATCACATTTTTGTAGCACGGACGAGTTAGCTTCCCGATCCGATCCCTGCCCGAGCAATTAATTCGGCGGCCCTGTGTTTTTTCTATATTTCGGTACATTTTCGTCTCGAGTTTACTACGATACCGTGAGGAGATCTACTCACCATCTTGGCAAAACCGGCCTGTGTTTGCTGCTGGACAGGCGCACGTGAATTCGGCTGGATTCATAGGACTCGGCGAACAAACCCCTCCGTTAAGACACGGCTGACTAACGCAAGGATTAATCGGTCCTAGAGATGACAGATTGTTACATATTCTCAATAAATGATACGTTCACAAAATTGACGACAAGAAATTCTAAATCGATAACATGCAGGCTAAATGTGTATTGAGTTTCCCTTCCTTATCTCATTATGCCACAGTCAAAATTTTTTAAGTAGCTAAAATGATCCCCACCCCCCTCCTCTCTCCCACGTTTTGTTTTTAGGGAGGAGTGAGAGGAAGGAAAAGATGGGGGTAGAGGGAATGTGGAGAAGGGGAGAGGAGAGGGGTGGGGATAAGAGGAAGAGGAGACAATACAATGAGAGGGGGGCTCCCTCCCTTTTGAAATTTATTGAGAGAGAAGCGAGTCTTACCATCTACTACAATAGCAAAACTACAACTTGCAGAGAACACACCAGATCCCTCACATGTACAAGTGACAGTGGTAATTCCAGGAGTCAGGTCAGCCAGTGGGGCACTATCACAAGTAGCCTGTGTAGTAGGGACACCACCCTCCATGCAGAATGGAATAGTCCACAATGCAACAGGACCCGTCGGTAGGTCAAATATCGGGACATTCGACGGGCAGGTCACATTCACCCGAGGCACAGCTGTGGTGTTTAGACATGAAGCAAACAAATGACGCAAACAAAAGTTTGAAAAGAAAAAGATTACTCACCAAAAGAGGTGGACAAGATTTTAATTACTGGCGTTGCGTCTTTCGAGGAAAACAATTCTTGTTTATGTGTATTCTAATTAATATGAAATCCATATAACAGTAACGACAGAATCTATCTTTAGTGCTGGCTTGAATGAGATTTGATCCAGTGATCCAGCTATGATATACAAAGTCTATGGGCAGTACCAATTAACTACAAGCACAACTACTTAAGCTGGTGGCAAATCCAAATTTAACTATTCCTCTGCTAGAAATTCATGGCATCCCTGAAGCAGGGTATAGAGACTTGCATATTGTTTGATGAAAAATACTGTATCCTGTATAATAATGGAATACTGTATAAGGAATATCAAAACAGCAAATCTGCCATTGAGGTATTTATTAACGAGCACATCATAAACAGAATATTACTGACTGTGAAATAATAAACCACATTTTGAGAAGCAAATTAAAATCTATGATTTTGAAGATGAGTTAACTCTGTACGGACCTTGTTCACAGGTGGGACCAGCGAAGCTAAACGGACACTGGCAAACAAAAGCCGGCCCAGTCATTGTGGGGACACAAAGTCCTCCGTTCTGACAAGGCGAGTTGCTGCAGGGATCTGGATCATGGGTCAAAAAAAAATGGAATGAACAGTGAATAAACATATTTATGAATCTAATAACAATCTGGAGGAATACATGATAACGAATGAATATGCGTGGTACGGGAACAGGGTAGGTTACGCAGACCTGAAGAGATCATCATAAACCAATCAAATCTTGTCTTCTGCTGGGATAAGATTACTCTCCTGTGTGTGAAGATGATCTACATAAACCAATGGACTAAGTCAACACTAGGATGGGATTCCAGGGAGGGAAAGAGAATGAACATAACCATGTGGTACCCGCAGGCCGCGGTACATGACCAGGATCTGGGTAGATCATACATTAACCAATGGACCAAGTCAACACTGGCATGAGAGTCGAGGGATCATAGGAAAATAGGATGGACATAACCTTGTGGTACCTTGAATACATTACAAGGATGATCATACTTAACTATAAACCAATCAACTGCATCTCAATTAGACTGCACCTCCAAGGGATCGCTGATACAATGGCATGATATATTGGCAATGATATATCGTAAACACTATCTCGGGTCCGAACGATTCGAGACTATAAGCCGATGGAATTAGCACACCTGCACCCAGGATGCAGATCCGAGGGACAGATTAAGGATCATAACTGTAGGGGTGTATGGCAATACGTGTGCTTTATCATACCACGTTTATTAACACTGTATCTGGAATTGATCCATTTCAATAGTGAGAGGTATCTAAATGAGATCAACCCTTAATTCAGTGTGTAAAGCACTCCCGATCCACTCGTCATTTTACATCATTCCCAACCATCGCAGTCCCAAATTACACTCACCATCGTTCCCGACAACGAATGAGCACTCTGCCACCGCCATGTTGATCGCGCACGAGCAAGATACCATATTGTTTCCACCTCGAGGGAACAGATCCCCAGGGTCCGAAGAGCACGTAGCAGCCACTGGGAAATTACTGCCATCCGAGCAGGTGACCAGCGGCCAGACGGCCACGATGTTGGCGCCGATCTCAAAGATCTCAATTGAGCCCGGGGTCGGGCAGTCGATCGTCACACTGACTCCGACAACTGGAGGAGGAACGGAAATGTGGAGGATACTAGAGTATGCCACAAGCTCAACATTTCTGACTGATTTTGATGCATTTTACTTTTAATATCGTTGGAAGAAGCTTTCCTGATTACAGATATAATTTTCTGGACAGAAGCAGTTCTTGTCACTATGTGATTAATTGATAACCAGGTGAAATGCATCAATTTTCATACAATGTGGTACTACTTTGGGTATCAGTTTTAGAATGTGTGAAAATTTTGCGGCGGTAACATTGTTTACTAGAATATTATAAAATTTGTGTCCCGGGGACACGACTTCTCAGGGATTAACGTGACATAATTGGGTGCACACAATATGGTAGCGTATAGCACGAGCATCTGCACAAGAAGAAATTAATATTGCAAGTTGTAGTTTAACAAAATACTTTGTTCATTGAGTACTGAAGATGCAAGAATTTTTGGCAGACGATGGGTATTGGACTATTAGCCAATCAGAACACAGAAAGTTGGAAGACTGCCACGGACTATTTTAAGCCAGAAAATCTCTGTATTGGAAATGTAATAGCTCTGTTACCAAAGCATCCCAACTTGCGGTTGATTGCCATGATTTCGTTTTTTTCAAACGATAGATATATATATATATATATATATATATATATATAAAAATACGTATAAAAAAATAATATATGTAAAATACTTGCTTTACGAGCAATTCAACCGGGGAATTTAAATGTCAATTTCCAGATATTTTCTCCACTTTAGAGCAAGATTTTTTCACTTCCATTTTTAACATGGTACAACCAAAGACAGTCTCCTCCTGAATATATCAATATTAATATATTACTGTTTTTTACAGTAATATTTAATATTTTAGTAATTATTAATGTAAATTACCATTACTGTGATTATATATTATGATGAAAGTCAGAAAGATGCAACATGATCGCAATTGTAAATACCTAAATGTGGGGAATGCAAAGCAATGTGGCTTCTATCTAATTATAAAAAAATTAATAATCGTTACTATATTTAGTTTAAATAAAAAACAAGATTTCAACTTTCTTACTGATTTCACAATTAACGCCAAAGAAATCTCTCTGACAAATGCAGGTAAACCCGTCGTTATCATTGGGTATGCAAGTTCCACCGTTGAGACAGGAAGTACTCGGGTCTGCACAGGGCAGTTCTATATAGACCGGACGAAAAATATAGAGCAAGAATGTTAAACTTGAATGGAATTGTTTCCAGAAACAAGAAATCTTAGTTAAGGATAACTTCATGCATACTTGCCAACTTGAGTCAGACATTCTCTACCAAAAAAAAATCAGAAATATTGAAATTTAACCATTGTCCAGGAAACCTTAAAATGGAGAAGAAAAGTTGATATCACTCAATCAGAGTGTTACATTGAATCAGAATTCCGTAAACAGTGTCGATCAAGCGCATAATTAGGACCGATATAACCGTTCTGTAGAAATACTGGATAGCAGCACCTCACTAAACTCGACTAAACTCGACGCCGGGAGGACAAGTACAGTAATAATCATCGAGGACAATAAAAAACTTCGCAAGTTCCACCATTCTGACAAGGATTTGAATTACACGCACATGTAAAATTAAGACGTTTTACAGACCCTCAATCTAAATAAGATATCTGGGGCCTGTTTCACTAAACTCGACTTAAGCACACAGGACTTAGTGCTCTGCAGACTTGACTTACACTAAGATGCGTCTTAGTAAAGAACTGTTTGGATGTTTTTTTACTCTCATGAAAGAGACAAAGGTTTCCTTACCATCTGGACATTCTTGACCGATGCTGCCATCTGGACAAAAACAAATATATCCAAAGGGAGTTTCTTCACAAGTTCCTCGGGGACCACAAGGATTTGGATCACAAGCTCCGCCTCCTCCTCCTGTTACAAGAGAAAATAAAAATAAGAAAATAATGAGAAAATCCACTCATTAGTTGTGGAGTCAACTTGGTACTAGCTATGTGACATATATACTTCTTACACACAAGCAAATACATACACACAAAACCACACAAACCAATTATTCAATTTCCTTTAGAAAAAAATAACTGAAAAAAAAAAAATAACTGAAAAACAAGATTACTGGCTATGAAGTATCTAGTGAATACAAAAAATGAAGACTTATTGCAAAGTCTAAGTTAATGGCAATAGTTAACAATTTCAGAGGTTACTAAAGCAAGAACAGTGTATTATTGCATGAATTACTTTATCCAGCATTGGGTTGTCACTTTGAGTCACTCTGACAAAGTCATGTGATATTAAGACATATTCCAGGCCCTCAATCTAAATTAAGATATCTTGGGCCTGTTTCACTAAATTCGACTTACGCACACAGGACTTAGTGCTCTGAGGACTTGGCTTACACTAAGATGTGTCTTAGTAAAGAACTGTTTGGATGGTTTTTATTACTCTCATGAAAGAGACAAAGGTTTTCTTACCATCTGGACATTCTTGACCGACGCTGCCATCTGGACAAAAACAAATATATCCAAAGGGAGTTTCTTCACAAGTTCCTCGGGGACCACAAGGATTTGGATCACAAGCTCCGCCTCCTCCTCCTGTTACAAGAGAAAATAAAAATAAGAAAATAATGAGAAAATCCACTCATTAGTTATGAAGTCAACTTGGTACTAGCTATGTGACATATATACTTCTTACACACAAGCAAATACGTACACACAAAACCACACAAACCAATTATTCAATTTCCTTTAGAAAAAAATAACTGAAAAAAAAAATAACTGAAAAACAAGATTTTCATTTTCCGTTTTCCATGTATTCTGGCTTTCCATAACATCCATTTATGACAGTATGCTGACTCACAGATCTACTGATACCACAACAATGTATCCATCTCATATGAAACTATGCAAACAAATCTACATAATTTACCAGGTGCTAGATCACTCAGAACTTCCCAGGAAAGTCATAGTGGGTAGAAAATTAACACACATTCCTTAATATGTACTGTCAAAAGTAAGATGCTCAGGAGGAGGGGGAGGGGGCTGCAGCATCCTGCAGCCAGGCTGAGTAGGATGCAGCCTTCCTGAGCTGTACAGTGTCATACACTAACTCATTGCAGTCTCACACAACAGAGCGCTGCACACTGGTCCGTCAAGATAATCTAACTTCTTCGATATTGAATCGGCCTTGCTGCTGCTTTTCCACAAGATGCCTTATATATAGAACATGAAGATCCAGAGCTGGATTTTAGCCTGTATAAATTTTCTCGCCAACTTCTCGAGACCCATAACTGAAGAGAGAGACAAATACACTACTAGAGACCGAGGTTTCCTGACCGTTCTGTTAGTCCTTACCACATTCCACTTGGTCGCCATTTTCATCGAACCACTCCGCCAGGCATGGTCTCATCCTATTGCAGTAGTTTGCAACACACCTTGCCTCGGGATTCGATGTACAGCTGGCAAAGGTGCACGGATCGACAAGACAGGGAATCGGTGGAAGTCCATCGGGACAAGCAGTGTCTACAGATGAAGAAAGAGAAGGAAACCAATGTGGTTTCATTAAAACGTACAGCCTACACGAGAGTTTGATTCATCTTCAAGAGACCTGCTATACAGAGACGTACACGGCCATCGAAGACTGCATTAAAATAAAAAAACAACCTACTGTCCTATGACTAATGGATAGTTTGCAAACCTTGCCAAGCACCATCCTCCACTTGTTCAGAAATGACCATTTCAACAACCTACTCTTAGCCAGGGTTATAATAATGAGGGGATGGGAGGGGTGTGGTGTTGATGCCAGTCCCGGAGAGGGGTCTATTAAAGCAACAGGTTTCCTCTACCCCACGAGAAAGTTTATGTTCCGGGCAGGAGACTTATAGATTCAAACTGATGCTATCACTACCATCATATTAATTACATTAGTGTAGTACAAGTTTAAATGTTACCAGTATGCACATCCCCCCTCCTCCCTCCCTCCCCCTCCACCACCTCCTCCCTCCCCCCTCCCCCGGTATATTGCTATGCCCATGCATTCAAGTCTTTGTGAAGGTCACTGACAGAGTTGCTTAGTCTAGCACACAAACCATTACATCAGTACTCCTCAGAAGCACGACGAAACATCATCCGTGAGAGAGACTAAGGCGGCTCTCATGGCCTTGATGTTGTATATCATATGTGATGAGAATTACAACTCATACACAGCATGCTGTAACAGGACTAGAACACTCAAGAGGATCGATCAACTCACTGTCATTGCAGTCCACCAGTTCCCCATCCAGGTACCAGTCTGTGTTACAACCTCCGCAGTAATTATCCACGCAGACGGCGTCCGGGTAAGATGTGCAAGGAGATCTCCCGACACCGCAGGGACGATCGAAACAAGTAGTCACTGGCCCGGTACCATCCGGACATGTGCCGTCTATCAGGAGTAAAGTATGAACAAGTTTACCCCCTTGTGCTTTAGGCAGGGGTGGGGGGGTGTTTCATTTGTTAAAATATTTATTGTGATAGTAAAATGCCTTTGTGAAAGTAGACTGATTTCAACATAGTAAAGTGAGGTTTGTTAAAAATTTCAGCATGACTGTGTGACCATTCTTTGACTTCCTAGCATATTATGGTACAATGTGACCCTGATTACATGAAAGCTTTCAAATAAATTGCACAAATTTTTTTATTTCTGTAATGTATTGAATACACGCTGTGAATAACCTTCAGTTGGGGTTTTTAAGGTTAATAAGATTGCAAATACAATGTTTCTGGGAAAAAAAGGAGGGAAACAGTCTAATCTTTGTGAAAAAAAAGGAAATGAAACAACTGCCACACAAAGATATCCATGGATATGGATGAATCGTGACAGATTTACCGCAGCAATTCACAATGTAACAGTTGAACAAATTGTTCCAACAGTGTGAAAGTTTAAACCAACGGTTCGCAAACCCATGGGTCGCATTACCCAATGTTTGGGTAGCAATGGAATTGTCCATGGGTCACGAGATTTGTTTCAGAAACCACAGAAGTATTGTAAACTTATCTCAAGACAAGGTATCTTAATAAGTTGGACAAATTCCCTCAGTTTGCCAATCTTGTTTTTTTTAAATGGGGGGGGGGGGTAATATCTATTAGTTTCTTTAAGGCCAAGTTTATATTCAGTTCATGTGTGACGTATAACAAAATAATTCAAGTGAGTTTTAATCAGATTTTGCTTTATTTGTCAGAATGAATTCACTAGGATTATAGCAAATTACATGACAGATATAAAATGCCCCTTTTTTCTATAAGAAAAAAAGGGTCAAAAATATTCCCGCCCCCCCCCCAAAAAAATGAAATATGAGAAATATCTTGAGAAAAAAATATTATATTTACCATCGCACAGTCTTCGATACAGCAAACGGATATTTGGATCCCGGCAGGTTGCTCTGGAAAGTTCACAATCATTACCGTAAGATACCAGGTCGGTTCCGCAAACTGGATCGAACTGACTTGTACAGATTATGGAATTACAATCCTCTAAGATGTGAAGAGAAAAAGAAACAATTGAAAGTCATTCTTTTACATCAATTCTAACACCTTCAATATTTTTAGCCGAGTTTTAACCAGACGATAATCTCGAGGAGGGCTCTACTGTTCGACCGTTCTGTATTCAAGAGAGTCAACCAATTATATTTATCAGGATGTTCTGTTGGTACTGTTTTATAAAAAAAAGTTGCTAAAAATTTTTCTGCCCTACGAGGGCAAAAACAGCTCATCTCGATTGTACTGTTTCATCGTGAAGATACCAAATCTTTCGTCAAGCTCTGAGGAATTTTTTATCAAGTTTATCCGGCAACAGCAGAAAGATTTACATCGTCTCGAACCGAGATCGTGACTGCTGAAAAGAACTGTTTTTTGTTGTTGTTGTATATTGACCAAGACAAAAATATAAAACTTTCTCCCAGAAAATGTTGCGGTTTCATGTCAATGGTACAATATTGTATTCATAAGAAGCCATATGTGCAGTGCACCCCCATCCGTGAATGATGGTTATAACATTTTCACCTTCTTATCGCAGCTAGATTTTAATTGTAATCGTATATCTGATAGAAAGTGCAGTTCTCTGGACAAAAGAACGCATTTCACAAAAGAAGAACCATTTCCTTCTTCTGAATAAAGGAATGGTCAGAAAGGCAGATCACTTTGCTGTTAACGTGCTGCATACAGATTTCAGAGCTCAGTTTACTAATTGTATCTTACAAGAAAGACAAAGAAAAAATAAAGCTAACAAAAATAATTTTTACTAGTTATAAGTTAAGTTAATGGCACTACTTAACAATTTCAGAGGTTACCTTATGCGAGAAACAGTGAAATATTGCACGATTTAACAGCTGCTATGATCACAAATAATATCTTTGCAAGCTATGAATAAGTGTTTCTGGAACCTTTATATATTACCTTGCAACCACACATTTGTTCTAGAGCTGAGGTGTTTATTACTGCCCTGGAAGTTATGAATGTAGTTGCTACAGCATCCACTATTCACAGAAAGTGTGAGATGTAATAAACAACACCTAATTGTAAACAAAGTGAGACATTTTGAGTCAACATTCTCTGTTGATATTAGATGTAATTCCTCTCAAAGTTTCCTTCTACCGGGAGGATGAGTACAGTAATAACCATCAAGGAAAGTAAATTCTTCGCAAGTTCCACCATTCTGGGCAAGGATTTGAATCACGCGCACATGTAAAATTAAGACGTATTACAGGCCCTCAATCTATGTAAGATATCTGGGGCCTGTTTCACTAAACTTGACTTAGGCACACAGGACTTAGTTATGGAGCCAACTTGGCACTAGCTGTATGAAATCTTTACTTCTTACATGCAAGCAAATACCTACACACACAAAACCACTCAAAGCAAATATTCAATATTCTGTAGCAAGAAACAAAACAGAAAAATAAATCTAACACACAAGAATACTGGTTATAAAATATCTAGTGAATAAATTAATTAAGACTTATTGCAACGTCTAAGTTAATGGCACTGATCGAATTGTGCATTTGAAGTTATGTTCCTAAGTCATGAC
Organism: Apostichopus japonicus; assembly: GCF_037975245.1. Lineage (NCBI taxonomy): Eukaryota > Metazoa > Echinodermata > Holothuroidea > Aspidochirotida > Stichopodidae > Apostichopus > Apostichopus japonicus. The sequence continues at coordinate 16,205,720 of NC_092563.1, read as the reverse complement.
ATTGAGTTGTATCTCTTGATCTGTATATAGTGGGATACATTGTCTGACTCTTACAAAGACAATGTAACAGATATTTTCACAAATAACTTATCAAACCAGAGACTGAGGGCTTCAGATTACAGGACCTCAATCTAAATAAGATATCTGGGGCCTGTTTCACTAATCTCGACTTAGGCAAACAGGACTTAGTGCTGTGCAGACTTGACTAACACTAGGATGCGTCTTAGTAAAGAACTGTTTGGATGTTGTTTTTTTACTCTCATGAAAGAGGCAAAGGTTTTCTTACCATCTGGACATTCTTGACCGATGCTGCCATCTGGACAAAAACAAATATATCCAAAGGGAGTTTCTTCACAAGTTCCTCGGGGACCACAAGGATTTGGATCACAAGCTCCGCCTCCTCCTCCTGTTACAAGAGAAAATAAATAAGAAAATAGTAAGAAAATCCACTCATCAGTTATGGAGCCAACTTGGCACTAGCTGTATCAAATATTTACTTCTTACATGCAAACAAATACGTACACACGACCAAATATTCAATTTCCTTGCAACAAAAGAAAAAAGAAAAATAAAGCTATTTTTTTTTAAATTAGTTATAAGGTATCTAGTGAATAAATAAATAAAGAATTATTGCAAGTCTAAAGTTAATGGCACTTGTTAACAATTTCAGAAATTGGTATAGCAAGAAACTGTATTATTGCATGAATTACTTTATTCTGCATTGGGTTCTCACTTTGAGTCACTCTGACAAAGTCATGTAATGTTAAGACATATTACAGATCCTCAATCTAGATAAGATATATGTTTGTGTAAAGTATGTTGGCCTGACGTATCGATCCTAGCAGGATCTTCTTCAGAGGCTAAATGAAATATATATGTTTGGATAAACTTGTTTAGTAGATCATAATTAGTGAGGTATGAACCAATTATTTCTGTACAGAACTTGTGATGCTCGACAAGAAAAAAAAACATTCCTTTGTTTTGTTGGCAACCTTTTGTTTGATTGCTTAACAATAACTAAATTTATGTCTAACTTCATTGTTTCATTCTGCTGGCAATGTTGTTGGACTAAAGTCACCAATGTATTCAGGTGGCTGGTCTTTGCCATTTAATGGTTGGATATGGTATGACCCGATTGTAGCAAATTCAAGACAAATACAGACTGTAAGGAGATAATCAAGTCTTGTCAATTTCTTGCTATTAAACGGAAGAGAGAAGTTATTCCCTTAGTTACCATTTTCACAGTTTACACCAAAGGTACCAGGTAGACAGTTACAAATATATGCCCCATCTGGGAAAGGAAGTTCCGAACAAGATCCATCATTGAAACAAGGATTTGGATCACAAGCTCCGCCTCCTCCACCTGTTACAAGAGAAAATAAATAAGAAAATAATAAGAAATCCATTCATTAGTTATGGAGCCAACTTGGCACTAGCTGTATGAAATCTTTACTTCTTACATGCAAGCAAATACCTACACACACAAAACCACTCAAAGCAAATATTCAATATTCTGTAGCAAGAAACAAAACAGAAAAATAAATCTAACACACAAGAATACTGGTTATAAAATATCTAGTGAATAAATTAATTAAGACTTATTGCAACGTCTAAGTTAATGGCACTGATCGAATTGTGCATTTGAAGTTATGTTCCTAAGTCATGACATTGAGTTGTATCTCTTGATCTGTATATAGTGGGATACATTGTCTGACTCTTACAAAGACAATGTAACAGATATTTTCACAAATAACTTATCAAACCAGAGACTGATCGGGGCTTCAGATTACAGGACCTCAATCTAAATAAGATATCTGGGGCCTGTTTCACTAATCTCGACTTAGGCACACAGGACTTAGTGCTTTGCAGACTTGACTAACACTAGGATGCGTCTTAGTAAAGAACTGTTTGGATGTTGTTTTTTTACTCTCACGAAAAAGACAACGGTTTTCTTACCATCTGGACATTCTTGACCGATGCTGCCATCTGGACAAAAACAAATATATCCAAAGGGAGTTTCTTCACAAGTTCCTCGGGGACCACAAGGATTTGGATCACAAGCTCCGCCTCCTCCTCCTGTTACAAGAGAAAATAAATAAGAAAATAATAAGAAATCCATTCATTAGTTATGGAGCCAACTTGGCACTAGCTATATCAAATATTTACTTCTTACATGCAAACAAATACGTACACACGACCAAATATTCAATTTCCTTGCAACAAAAGAAAAAAGAAAAATAAAGCTATTTTTTTTTAAATTAGTTATAAGGTATCTAGTGAATAAATGAATAAAGAATTATTGCAAGTCTAAAGTTAATGGCACTTGTTAACAATTTCAGAAATTGGTATAGCAAGAAACTGTATTATTGCATGAATTACTTTATTCTGCATTGGGTTCTCACTTTGAGTCACTCTGACAAAGTCATGTAATGTTAAGACATATTACAGATCCTCAATCTAGATAAGATATATGTTTGTGTAAAGTATGTTGGCCTGACGTATCGATCCTAGCAGGATCTTCTTCAGAGGCTAAATGAAATATATATGTTTGGATAAACTTGTTTAGTAGATCATAATTAGTGAGGTATGAACCAATTATTTCTGTACAGAACTTGTGATGCTCGACAAGAAAAAAAAACATTCCTTTGTTTTGTTGGCAACCTTTTGTTTGATTGCTTAACAATAACTAAATTTATGTCTAACTTCATTGTTTCATTCTGCTGGCAATGTTGTTGGACTTAAGTCACCAATGTATTCAGGTGGCTGGTCTTTGCCATTAATGGTTGGATATGGTATGACCCGATTGTAGCAAATTCAAGACAAATACAGACTGTAAGGAGATAATCAAGTCTTGTCAATTTCTTGCTATTAAACGGAAGAGAGAAGTTATTCCCTTAGTTACCATTTTCACAGTTTACACCAAAGGTACCAGGTAGACAGTTACAAATATATGCCCCATTTGGGAAAGGAAGTTCCGAACAAGATCCATCATTGAAACAAGGATTTGGATCACAAGCTCCGCCTCCTCCACCTGTTACAAGAGAAAATAAATAAGAAAATAATAAGAAATCCATTCATTAGTTATGGAGCCAACTTGGCACTAGCTGTATGAAATCTTTACTTCTTACATGCAAGCAAATACCTACACACACAAAACCACTCAAAGCAAATATTCAATATTCTGTAGCAAGAAACAAAACAGAAAAATAAATCTAACACACAAGAATACTGGTTATAAAATATCTAGTGAATAAATTAATTAAGACTTATTGCAACGTCTAAGTTAATGGCACTGATCGAATTGTGCATTTGAAGTTATGTTCCTAAGTCATGACATTGAGTTGTATCTCTTGATCTGTATATAGTGGGATACATTGTCTGACTCTTACAAAGACAATGTAACAGATATTTTCACAAATAACTTATCAAACCAGAGATTGAGGGCTTCAGATTACAGGACCTCAATCTAAATAAGATATCTGGGGCCTGTTTCACTAATCTCGATTTAGGCACACAAGACTTAGTGCTTTGCAGACTTGACTAACACTAGGATGCGTCTTAGTAAAGAACTGTTTGGATGTTGTTTTTTTACTCTCATGAAAGAGGCAAAGGTTTTCTTACCATCTGGACATTCTTGACCGATGCTGCCATCTGGACAAAAACAAATATATCCAAAGGGAGTTTCTTCACAAGTTCCTCGGGGACCACAAGGATTTGGATCACAAGCTCCGCCTCCTCCTCCTGTTACAAGAGAAAATAAATAAGAAAATAATAAGAAATCCACTCATTTGTTGTGGAGTCAACTTGGCACTAGCTATATGATATCTTTATTTCTTATAGACAAGCAACTACTGACATACACACAAAACCACTCAAAGCAATTATTTATTTTCCTTTAGTAAAACAAAACGAAAAAAAAAGGTAACAAACAAGATTACTGGCTATGAAGTATCTAGTGAATACAAAAATGAAGACTTATTGCAAAGTCTAAGTTAATGGCAATAGTTAACAATTTCAGAGGTTACTAAAGCAAGAACAGTGTATTATTGCATGAATTACTTTATCCAGCATTGGGTTGTCACTTTGAGTCACTCTGACAAAAGTCATGTAATGTTAAGACATACTCCAGGCCCTCAATCTAAATTAAGATATCTTGGGCCTGTTTCACTAAACTCGACATACGCACACAGGACTTAGTGCTCTGAGGACTTGGCTTACACTAAGATGTGTCTTAGTAAAGAACTGTTTGGATGTTTTGTTTTTTTCTCATGAAAGAGACAACGGTTTTCTTACCATTTGGACATTCTTGACCGATGCTGCCATCTGGACAAAAACAAATATATCCAAAGGGAGTTTCTTCACAAGTTCCTCGGGGACCACAAGGATTTGGATCACAAGCTCCGCCTCCTCCTCCTGTTACAAGAGAAAATATATAAGAGAAAATAATAAGAAAATCCACTCATTAGTTATGGAGCCAAATTGGCACTAGCTATATCAAATATTTACTTCTTAATGCAAGCAAATACATACACACAAAACCACACAAACCAATTATTCAATTTCCTTTCAAAAAAAGATAACAGAAAGATAAAGCTAATTTTTTTTTAATTAGTTATAAGGTATCTAGTAAATAAATGAATAAAAAATTATTGCAAGTCTTAAGTTAATGGCACTTGTTAACAATTTCAGAAATTGGTATAGCAAGAAACTGTATTATTGCATGAATTACTTTATTCTGCATTGCATTGTCACTTTGAGTCACTCTGACAAAGTCATGTAATGTTAAGACGTAATTACAGATCCTCAATCTAGATAAGATATATGTTTGTGTAAAAGTAAGTTGGCCTGACGTTTCGATCCTAGCAGGATCTTCTTCAGAGGCTAAATGAAATATATATGTTTGGATAAACTTGTTTAGTAGATCATAATTAGTGAGGTATGAACCAATTATTTCTGTACAGAAATTGTGATGCTCGACAAGAAAAAAAAGCATTCCTTTGTTTTGTTGGCAACCTTTTGTCTGATTGCTTAAACATAATTAAACTTATGTCTAACTTCTTTGTTTCATTCTGCTTGCAATGTTGTTGGACTAAAGTCACCAATGTATTCAGGTGGCTGGTCTTTGCCATTAATGGTTGGATATGGTATGACCCGATTGTAGCAAATTCAAGACAAATACAGACTGTAAGGCGATAATCAAGTCTTGTCAATTTCTTGCTATTAAACGGAAGAGAGAAGTTATTCCCTTAGTTACCATTTTCACAGTTTACACCAAAGGTACCAGGTAGACAGTTACAAATATATGCCCCATCTGGGAAAGGAAGTTCCGAACAAGATCCATCATTGAAACAAGGATTTGGATCACAAGCTCCGCCTCCTCCACCTGTTACAAGAGAAAATAAATAAGAAAATAATAAGAAATCCATTCATTAGTTATGGAGCCAACTTGGCACTAGCTGTATGAAATCTTTACTTCTTACATGCAAACAAATACCTATACACACACAAAACCACTCAAAGCAAATATTCAATATTCTGTAGCAAGAAACAAAACAGAAAAATAAATCTAACACACAAAAATACTGGTTATAAAATATCTAGTGAATAAATTAATTAAGACTTATTGCAACGTCTAAATTAATGGCACTGATCGAATTGTGCATATGAAGTTATGTTCCTAAGTCATGACATTGAGTTGTATCTCTTGATCTGTATATAGTGGGATACATTGTCTGACTCTTACAAAGACAATGTAACAGATATTTTCACAAATAACTTATCAAACCAGAGACTGATCGGGGCTTCAGATTACAGGACCTCAATCTAAATAAGATATCTGGGGCCTGTTTCACTAATCTCGACTTAGGCACACAGGACTTAGTGCTTTGCAGACTTGACTAACACTAGGATGCGTCTTAGTAAAGAACTGTTTGGATGTTGTTTTTTTACTCTCATGAAAGAGGCAAAGGTTTTCTTACCATCTGGACATTCTTGACCGATGCTGCCATCTGGACAAAAACAAATATATCCAAAGGGAGTTTCTTCACAAGTTCCTCGGGGACCACAAGGATTTGGATCACAAGCTCCGCCTCCTCCTCCTGTTACAAGAGAAAATAAATAAGAAAATAATAAGAAAATCCACTCATCAGTTATGGAGCCAACTTGGCACTAGCTATATCAAATCTTTACTTCTTACATGCAAACAAATACATACACACACACTTAGTTACCATTTTCACAGTTTACACCAAAGGTACCAGGTAGACAGTTACAAATATATGCCCCATCTGGGAAAGGAAGTTCCGAACAAGATCCATCATTGAAACAAGGATTTGAATCACAAGCTCCGCCTCCTCCACCTGTTACAAGAGAAAATAAATAAGAAAATAATAAGAAATCCATTCATTAGTTATGGAGCCAACTTGGCACTAGCTGTATGAAATCTTTACTTCTTACATGCAAGCAAATACCTACACACACAAAACCACTCAAAGCAAATATTCAATATTCTGTAGCAAGAAACAAAACAGAAAAATAAATCTAACACACAAGAATACTGGTTATAAAATATCTAGTGAATAAATTAATTAAGACTTATTGCAACGTCTAAGTTAATGGCACTGATCGAATTGTGCATTTGAAGTTATGTTCCTAAGTCATGACATTGAGTTGTATCTCTTGATCTGTATATAGTGGGATACATTGTCTGACTCTTACAAAGACAATGTAACAGATATTTTCACAAATAACTTATCAAACCAGAGACTGATCGGGGCTTCAGATTACAGGACCTCAATCTAAATAAGATATCTGGGGCCTGTTTCACTAATCTCGACTTAGGCAAACAGGACTTAGTGCTTTGCAGACTTGACTAACACTAGGATGCGTCTTAGTAAAGAACTGTTTGGATGTTGTTTTTTTACTCTCACAAAAAAGACAACGGTTTTCTTACCATCTGGACATTCTTGACCGATGCTGCCATCTGGACAAAAACAAATATATCCAAAGGGAGTTTCTTCACAAGTTCCTCGGGGACCACAAGGATTTGGATCACAAGCTCCGCCTCCTCCTCCTGTTACAAGAGAAAATAAATAAGAAAAAAATAAGAAAATCCACTCATTAGTTATGGAGCCAACTTGGCACTAGCTATATCAAATATTTACTTCTTACATGCAAGCAAATACATACACACACAACCACACAAACCAAATATTCAATTTCCTTTCAAAAAAAGATAACAGAAAAATAAAGCTACTTTTTTTTTTAATTAGTTTTAGGGTATCTAGAAAATAAATGAATACAACATTATTGCAAGTCTTAAATTAATGGCACTTGTTAACAATTTCAGAAATTTGGTATAGCAAGAAACTATATTATTGCATTAATTACTTTATTCTGCATTGCATTGTCACTTTGAGTCACTCTGACAAAGTCATGTAATGTTAAGACATCTTACAGGCCCTCAATCTAGATAAGATATACGTTTGGATAAACTTGTTTAGTAGATCATAATAAGTGAGCTATGAACCAATTATTTCTGTACAGAAATTGTGATACTCCACAAGAGAAAAAAAAACATTCCTTTGTTTTGTTGGCAACCTTTTGTGTGATTGCTTAAACATTACAAAACTGATGTCTAATTTCATTGTTCCTATCAACTTGCAATATTGTTGGACGAAAGTCACCAATGTATTCAGGTGGCTGGTCTTTGCCATTAATGGTTGGATATGGTATGACCCGATTGTAGCAAATTCAAGACAAATACAGACTGTAAGGAGATAATCAAGTCTTGTCAATTTCTTGCTATTAAACGGAAGAGAGAAGCTATTCCCTTAGTTACCATTTTCACAGTTTACACCAAAGGCATCAGGAGGACAATTACAGTAATAACCATCAAGGAAAGTAAATTCTTCGCAAGTTCCACCATTCTGACAAGGATTTGAAGCACACGACCCATCTCCGCCTCCTGCAAGATCAAAATAACAAACAAGCAACGGCACATTAATTCTGCATTTTGAGTAATGTTCTTTAAGTCATTAGCTGCATCTCTTGATCTGTATATAGTGGAACATATTGTCTGACTCTTACATAGACAATGTATCAGATATTTCAATGGTAGGTTCTAATAAAGATGTTATTATCTTGGTTGCAAGTTGGGGGGGAGGGGGGGTCACAAATAACTTCTAAGCTTCTAATAAGCTTCTCATAGAGAGGAAGACAACATAACAATAATAAACTTTATTCTGCATTGCAATGTCACTTGGAGTCACTCTGACCAAGTCATGTAATGTTAAGATGTAATTACAGGCCCTCAATCTAAATAAGATATATGTTTGGATAAACTTGTTAAGTAGATCATAATTAGTGAGTTATGAACCAATAATTCCTGTACAGAACATGTGATGCTCCACAAAAGAAAAAATTCTCCTTTTTTTTGGTGGCAACCTTTTGTCTGATTGCTTAAACATAACTACACTTTTGTCTAACTTCATTGTCTAACTTTCATCAATGGCCCACAGAATATGTATTGGAAGGGGCTTGTATTATACAAATGATTAAAATCATTAAGGTTAAATAACCTGTGGCTCTGTACAATAAAGGGTCATTTTCATCTACCGACAGCCTTTCTTGGTGAAAATGGAGCCTGTTAACGTGACAGATGCTTGCCTCAACCCTCAGTACCTGTTACCCTCTATCCCGCAGACTTCCGGTGAAGGGAGTTCCTCTACCACAGATAAAAATGAACTAGATGCAGCAGGTTGGGCCTCAGAAAAGACCTTTGCTGAATTTTATGACAAACCAATCACCGCAGGTGATTTATTTGCATCGGGGGTGCTCGGAACAAATATTCCGGCTAAGCCTCATCATGTGTTTTTGTTTTAATTTAACCACAAAAATATATGGTGTTGTTTTGTTACATGCCCTAAAGTAAGGTATACCTTCTTTGTTCTGCTGAAGTAAAAATAGAAAATATAAGACAAGTAATATCTTTGTTTTCCTCTCTTGTGGTCACGTTGCTTTAAAGTCTCATGTTAAACCGAAGTGAGTGTGATGGTATGTATAATCTGACAATTAAACCAGACTTAGTTGAAGTTTGATTGTGATTCTACTTACCGTCACACGATCGGAGGGATAACATGCCCACCACTTTTTTTATATTAAAACTGTTATCCATGTCGTGACCACACCTTGGCTTTAAACTCTGAGCTGGCCAGACAATGCGCTTCTCATGTTATCCCTCCGATCTTGTGCTGGTAAGTAGAATCACAATCAAACTTCAACTAAGTCTCGTTTAATTGTTAGATTATAAACAAAGTGAGACATTTTGAGTCAACATTCTCTGTTAATGTTAGATATTATTCCTCTCAAAGTTTCCTCCTACCGATTTCACAGTCGAGGCCAAGGACGCCGGGAGGACAATTACAGTAATAACCATCAAGGAAAGTAAATTCTTCGCAAGTTCCACCATTCTGACAAGGATTTGAATCACACGACCTATCTCCGCCTCCTGCAATAGCAAAATAACAAACAAGCAACGGCACATTAATTCTGCATTTGAAGTAATGTTCTTTAAGTCATGACATTGAGCTGTATCTCTTGATCTGTATATAGTGGGATACATTGTCTGACTCTTACATAGACAATGTACCAGATATTTCAATGGTAGGTTCTATTCAAGTTGTAATTATCTTGGTTGCAAGTTGGGGGGGGGGGGAGGTGGGGTCACAAATAACTTATCAAACCAGAGACTGAGTGCTTCTCATAGAGAGGAAAACAACATATCAGTAATAAATTTTATCCAGCATTGCATTGTCACTTGGAGTCACTCTGACAAAGTCATGTAAAATTAAGACGTGTTACAGACCCTCCAGCTAAATAAGATATCTTGGGCCTGTTTCACTAAATTCGACTTATGCACACAGGACTTAGTGCTCTGAGGACTTGGCTTACACTAAGATGCGTCTTAGTAAAGAACTGTTTGGATGGGGTTTTTTTTACTCTCATGAAAGAGACAATGGTTTTCTTACCATCTGGACATTCTGGACCGATGCTGCCATCTGGACAAAAACAAATATGTCCAATGGGAGTTTCTTGACAAGTTCCTCGGGGACCACAAGGATTTGGATCACAAGCTCCGCCTCCTCCTCCTGTTACAAGAGAAAATAAAAATAAGAAAATAATAAGAAATCCACTCATTAGTTATGGAGCCAACTTGGCACTAGCTATGTGACATATATACTTCTTAACACACAAGCAAATAAATACACACAAAACCACACAAACCAAATATTCAATTTCCTTTTTAAAAAAGATAACAGAAAAATAAAGCTAATTTTTTTTTTTTAATTAGTTATAAGGTATCTAGTGAATAAATGAATAAAGAATTATTGCAAGTCTGAAGTTAATGGCACTTGTTAACAATTTCAGAAATTGGTATAGCAAGAAACTGTATTATTGCATGAATTACTTTATTTAGCATTGCATTGTCACTTTGAGTCACTCTGACAAAGTCATGTAATGTTAAGACATCTTACAGGCCCTCAATCTAGATAAGAAATATATATTTGGATAAACTTGTTTAGTAGATCATAATTAGTGAGGTATGAACCAATTATTCCTGTACAGAAATCGTGATACTCCACAAGAGAAAAAAAAAACATTTCTTTGTTTTGTTGGCAACCTTTTGTCTGATTGCTTAAACATTACTAAACTTATGTCTAACTTCATTGTTACACAATTGACATACACTCAAAACCACTCAAAGCAATTATTTATTTTCCTTTAGTAAAAAACGAAAAAAAGGTAACAAACAAGATTACTGGCTATGAAGTATCTAGTGAATACAAAAATGAAGACTTATTGCAAAGTCTAAGTTAATGGCAATAGTTAACAATTTCAGAGGTTACTAAAGCAAGAACAGTGTATTATTGCATGAGTTACTTTATCCAGCATTGGGTTGTCACTTTGAGTCACTCTGACAAAGTCATGTAATATTAAGACATATTCCAGGCCCTCAATCTAAATTAAGATATCTTGGGCCTGTTTCACTAAACTTGACATACGCACACAGGACTTAGTGCTCTGAGGGCTTGACTTACACTAAGATGCATCTTAGTAAAGAACTGTTTGGATGTTGTTTTTTTACCCTCATGAACGAGACAACGGTTTTCTTACCATCTGGACATTCTTGACCGATGCTGCCATCTGGACAAAAACAAATATATCCAAAGGGAGTTTCTTCACAAGTTCCTCGGGGACCACATGGATTTGGATCACAAGCTCCGCCTCCTCCTCCTGTTACAAGAGAAAATAAATAAGAAAATAATAAGAAATCCATTCATTAGTTATGAAGTCAACTTGGCACTAGCTATATCAAATCTTTACTTCTTACATGCAAACAAATACATACACACACACTTAGTTACCATTTTCACAGTTTACACCAAAGGTACCAGGTAGACAGTTACAAATATATGCCCCATCTGGGAAAGGAAGTTCCGAACAAGATCCATCATTGAAACAAGGATTTGGATCACAAGCTCCGCCTCCTCCTCCTGTTACAAGAGAAAATAAATAAGAAAATAATAAGAAATCCATTCATTAGTTATGGAGCCAACTTGGCACTAGCTGTATGAAATCTTTACTTCTTACATGCAAGCAAATACCTATACACACACAAAACCACTCAAAGCAAATATTCAATATTCTGTAGTAAGAAACAAAACAGAAAAATAAATCTAACACACAAGAATACTGGTTATAAAATATCTAGTGAATAAATTAATTAAGACTTATTGCAACGTCTAAGTTAATGGCACTGATCGAATTGTGCATTTGAAGTTATGTTCCTAAGTCATGACATTGAGTTGTATCTCTTGATCTGTATATAGTGGGATACATTGTCTGACTCTTACAAAGACAATGTAACAGATATTTTCACAAATAACTTATCAAACCAGAGACTGAGGGCTTCAGATTACAGGACCTCAATCTAAATAAGATATCTGGGGCGGCCTGTTTCACTAATCTCGACTTAGGCACACAGGACTTAGTGCTTTGCAGACTTGACTAACACTAGGATGCGTCTTAGTAAAGAACTGTTTGGATGTTGTTTTTTTACTCTCATGAAAGAGGCAAAGGTTTTCTTACCATCTGGACATTCTTGACCGATGCTGCCATCTGGACAAAAACAAATATATCCAAAGGGAGTTTCTTCACAAGTTCCTCGGGGACCACAAGGATTTGGATCACAAGCTCCGCCTCCTCCTCCTGTTACAAGAGAAAATAAATAAGAAAATAATAAGAAAATCCACTCATCAGTTATGGAGCCAACTTGGCACTAGCTATATCAAATCTTTACTTCTTACATGCAAACAAATACATACACACACACTTAGTTACCATTTTCACAGTTTACACCAAAGGTACCAGGTAGACAGCTACAAATATATGCCCCATCTGGGAAAGGAAGTTCCGAACAAGATCCATCATTGAAACAAGGATTTGGATCACAAGCTCCGCCTCCTCCACCTGTTACAAGAGAAAATAAATAAGAAAATAATAAGAAATCCATTCATTAGTTATGGAGCCAACTTGGCACTAGCTGTATGAAATCTTTACTTCTTACATGCAAGCAAATACCTATACACACACAAAACCACTCAAAGCAAATATTCAATATTCTGTAGTAAGAAACAAAACAGAAAAATAAATCTAACACACAAGAATACTGGTTATAAAATATCTAGTGAATAAATTAATTAAGACTTATTGCAACGTCTAAGTTAATGGCACTGATCGAATTGTGCATTTGAAGTTATGTTCCTAAGTCATGACATTGAGTTGTATCTCTTGATCTGTATATAGTGGGATACATTGTCTGACTCTTACAAAGACAATGTAACAGATATTTTCACAAATAACTTATCAAACCAGAGATTGAGGGCTTCAGATTACAGGACCTCAATCTAAATAAGATATCTGGGGCCTGTTTCACTAATCTCGACTTTGCACTAATCTCGACACAGGACTTAGTGCTTTGCAGACTTGACTAACACTAGGATGCGTCTTAGTAAAGAACTGTTTGGATGTTGTTTTTTTACTCTCATGAAAGAGGCAAAGGTTTTCTTACCATCTGGACATTCTTGACCGATGCTGCCATCTGGACAAAAACAAATATATCCAAAGGGAGTTTCTTCACAAGTTCCTCGAGGACCACAAGGATTTGGATCACAAGCTCCGCCTCCTCCTCCTGTTACAAGAGAAAATAAATAAGAAAATAATAAGAAATCCACTCATCAGTCATGGAGCCAACTTGGCACTAGCTATATGATATCTTTATTTCTTATAGACAAGCAAATACTGACATACACACAAAACCACTCAAAGCAATTATTTATTTTCCTTTAGTAAAACAAAACGGAAAAAAAAGGTAACAAACAAGATTACTGGCTATGAAGTATCTAGTGAATACAAAAAATGAAGACTTATTGCAAAGTCTAAGTTAATGGCAATAGTTAACAATTTCAGAGGTTACTAAAGCAAGAACAGTGTATTATTGCATGAATTACTTTATCCAGCATTGGGTTGTCACTTTGAGTCACTCTGACAAAAGTCATGTAATGTTAAGACATAGTCCAGGCCCTCAATCTAAATTAAGATATCTTGGGCCTGTTTCACTAAACTCGACATACGCACACAGGACTTAGTGCTCTGAGGACTTGGCTTACACTAAGATGTGTCTTAGTAAAGAACTGTTTGGATGTTTTTTTATTACTCTCATGAAAGAGGCAAAGGTTTCCTTACCACCTAGACATTCTGGACCGATGCTGCCATCTGGACAAAAACAAATATGTCCAATGGGAGTTTCTTGACAAGTTCCTCGGGGACCACAAGGATTTGGATCACAAGCTCCACCGCCTCCTCCTCCTGTTACAAGAGAAAATCCACTCATTAGTTATGGAGCCAACTTGGCACTAGCTATATGACATCTTGACTTCTTACATGCAAGCAAATACATACACACACAAAACCACACAAACCAACTATTCTATTTCCTTTAAAAAAAAGATAACAGAAAATAAAGCTAAAACAAAAATTTAATACTTATAAAGTATCTAGTGAATAAATGAATAAAGAAGATATCTGGGGCCTGTTTCACTTAACTCGACTTACGCACACAGGACTTAGTGCTCTGCGGACTTGACTTACACTAAGATGTGTCTTAGTAAAGAACTGTTTGGATGTTTTTTTTTACTCTCATGAACGAGACAACGGTCTCCTTACCGCCTATACATTCAGGACCGATGTTGCCATCTGGACAAAAACAAATATGTCCAATGGGAGTTTCTTGACAAGTTCCTCCAGTACCACAAGGATTTCGATCACATCCTATTCCTGTTACAAGAGAAAATAAATAAGGAAATAATAAGAAAATCCACTCATTTGTTATGGAGTCAACTTGGTACTAGCTATGTAACATATATACTTCTTACATGCAAGCAAATAAATACACACAAAACCACACAAACCAATCATTCAATTTCCTTTGGCAAAAACAAAACAGAAAAAAAAATCTAACAAACAAGATAACTGGCTATAAAGCATCTAGTGAATAAATAAATGAAGACTAATTGCAAGTTTAAGTTAATGGCACTTGTTAACAATTTCAGAGGTTAGTATAGCAAGAAAACAGTGTATTATTTCATGAATTACTTTATTCAGCATTGCATTGTCACTTTGAGTCACTCTGACAAAGTCATGTAATGTTAAGACATATTACAGGCCCTCAAGCTAAATAAGATATCTGGGGCCTGTTTCACTAAACTTGACTTACGCACACAGGACTTAGTGCTCTGAGGGCTTGATTTACACTAAGATGTGTCTTAGTAAAGAACTGTTTGGATGTTTTTTTTACTCTCATGAAAGAGACAACGGTTTCCTTACCATCTGGACATTCTGGACCGATGCTGCCATCCTGACAAATACAAATATGTCCAATGGGAGTTTCTTGACAAGTTCCTCCAGTACCACAAGGATTTTGATCACAAACTCCTCCTGTGGGAGCAATATTCATAATAAAGAGATGAGCAGACTGACATTAAAGACACTTCACAGCAAACAAAGCTTCATTTACATGCAGGCACCTCCCACTCATGAATATGAATGAGGTTATTCATCAGGGACATGCCATCAGATGGAATGAATGAGTGATTTAGGTTATTTTATCACTTTACAAAAAACAAAGCTTTATTCACATACAGACACCTCCCACTCATGAATATGAATGATGCAGTTCATCGGGGACATGACAATCAGATGCTGAAAAGCCTCATAATAATGTTCCAAACATGTATTTTTTTTAAAACAAACAAGAAACACCAATGATTCTCTTACCACTTGCACAGTTTTGCCCAATGCTACCATCTGGACAAGTACAAATGTGTACATCTATGAAGGGAATCGACTCACAAGTTCCGCCATTCCCACAGGGATTTGGATCACAGGGTCCACCTCCGCCTTAAACAGAAATTACGAATAAATCACATAAACTAAAGACTAGAGATTTGCCAAGGTCATAAATTCATGAAAAAACTCAACCATTTAACTAACCTCTTATATAATGTTTCATAGAAAGGTACATCACATCTTCATTATTTTTGAAAGTGAGATATATACGGAAGCCAGTGGAATCTCTCAACCGACAACTTAATTAATACTCAGTGAATGCCATTAGTTAGCCAATCCATCTACAAGCAAGACATGTGGTGATATTATTCATTTCAAAACTTAAAGGCATTGGAAGACTCGCCCCAAACCACACTCTGAAAAAGTTAACTTTCCGTTGCTTGCAAATGACGTTTTCTTCTTGTCGCTACAAAATGCAGACAGTAATGAAACGTGATACCTTGTTATCATTTTATCTAGACCTGAGATGTCCATCGATTCTATGTACACTGTGTTGTGGGTATTGACCGTAGCTGTATGTATTGACTGTACACTAGTGTCTAATTACTGACGGTAGCAAGCTGTGTGTGTATTTTCTGGGATCAATAGTGGTGTCTAACACTTCTGTTACACTTCATTCGAAACTAGGTCAGATTACCGGCATTAGACGTTTCTTTTTGCGTGAGTCTTCACACCCTTTAATATAATGAATAGATATAACGGAACCAATTTTCGATCGATCTTGAGCTCAGTGCTAGCTGCTTAGAGGTCAACTTACGTACGTCATAATTACAATTTCACACGCAAGTACTCAGCTATTATTGCAAGGACCAGTGCAAGCATGAAATTGTGTCTGTAAGGGTGTCAGAGTACTACTTAAAGAACGAGTTATACTAGTTCTTTTAAACTAAACTAACCGTCCCATGTTTGAGGAAGCTAGGTTGGTATATGTCTGTGAGTTGTAGGTCTTATGTCCATATCAAGACTGAATGAAGAGAAAAAAAAGATAAGTATTTTCGGTCCAAACTAAATGATGCCATTTAGGGCAGCACTGGCAAACATAAATGCATCCAACTTAAGAGGTGCTTATCATGAATGGATGATATATTAATCTACAGTGGCCAGAATCTTATGTTCAGTATTAGCTACAGTGAGTGAGGTGGACTATAGCTAAAACTTGTACCATGCTTTAGTTCACATACAAGCGGCTATGATGCCTTAACTATACCGCGCCAGTGAATTAAGGAATTGTGTCCCCCCCCCTCCCAAAGGGTTAATCTAAGTAACGTTCAAATCGAAAGTGACGCTCATCTTCAGCACTCCTACGCTATATACCTGACATGTTTGAGGCTGGGAAGGCTGTTACATGTCAGTGTTTCTTTATGTCTATATCAAGACTAATTTAAAAAAAAAAAAAACTTGTTACCGTCTTGACATTGTAAACCGAAGAGGCCGTTAGGGCACTGGCAAATATATAGATCCAAGAAGGGCAATTCTTCGCAAGTACCACCATTCATACAAGGATTTGGATTACAAAGACCTCCACCACCACCTGATGACAAAAAATGGAAGGAGTTTTTTAATTGACCAGCCACCGCATGATTGTAAACACTCAAGTGCTCTAATGGCTGGCACTAACTTCTTTTTTTAGAGTTGGTAAAATAAGCATAACAGGCAAATGACTGACAAATGGATTCATTAATGATATTTATTTAAAAAAAAAAAATAGTGATCATATCATATGTTCATGACAAACGGGTATAATCTGTGAGATATTAAGATTTCCTACTTAAAACCGAGCTATCAGTTTGCCTCTCCTGCCCTTCATTACGATCTTCCCTGCCAATATCAATATATCAAGTACCACCCAAGTCCCTTGTTTTCGGCCAAAACAGGGAGATTGAATATCTACCCGAGTTGGTAATGCTAGCCGACATACTGAACGCTCCTCTGCACCAATTCGTGATTTAAACCACACTGTGTATGATTACAATGGTCAAGCCAAACTTCACACAGGAAGGTAGTGCCAGCCGTTAGAGCACTCAGTGTGTGTTTACAATCATACGGTGGCTGGTCAATTAATTAGGTGCGCTCAAGGATGATACGTCCTTATGGCAGTATTTAGGGTAGTTTATGCTAGCAAGTAATAAATTATTAAATGCTCGAGTGAATTTGAGGAGGACAGTTTTTTCTATAACATGCATGATCTGTGACCATTCCTCTAGTCTATAAACAACATACACAAGTAATCTCCATCAGAAAGCCAATGAGGCGCTGAGGTATAATTGATCCTGGTGTAAACATGGTCCAGCCATTGTCACAGGTTCAGAGAAATTGACAAATGATTAAAGTTTTAACTTGTTACTTAATTCCTGTCAAATCTGATGGTAATTTTCTGGTATTCACTGATATTTAAACAAGAGTTTCTCAGACATGTTTCAAAATATGACAGTATTTGTGTAATTAACAAGTATTTAAATTTAGAGAGTCACCACTACCCAAACCTCCACCTCCTCATGAAAAAGAGACCATATTTTCGATACCACCAGTTCAAGGTTTCGTGGTTAGCATAACACATGATGAGGGATGGAGCTACAGATAAACTCACCAACAAAGACATCGCAAATTGGACCCAAGAAATCAAGTGGACACATGCAGAAGAAGTCCTCAAGACCTAAGGGTCGACAGCTTCCACCGTTCATACACGGCCTTCCATCGCATGCATTTTCTGTGCAGGAATAAAGAGTTAATGAAAACCAACTCACAAGAGAAACAAACATACAAACATTGAACTGATTGACAAGAGACAGGAGTCAGACTCACAATCCTTACCTTCAAAAGAAAAAACTGTACCAGTGTTGTTGCTACACCATCTACGCAAACATTTAAACCACATACAAAAAGTCCTCGGTCAGAGCAATTATTTAACATAGGTATGATATTTTTGCTCTAAACAAATATTCTTAATCAGAGACTCCTGCCCCTTCATTTTATTGATGAATTGATGGAAATTTCATCGCCATTGCCTACGTGTAAGGTTCTCAAACTCGCATTACAGGTCAAGTTTATTACTAACCATCGCACAGTGCTCGTTAACTTGGGAGTTTTCTCCGAGTACAACTCGAAGACGAAGATGACTAGTTTGCTATCACAGACTGCTCATCGGGGATGTTATAACTATCACAATTGTTTGGAATGATTGAACTGTAGGCTAAGTTTATTTGCCTCTTAAATTTTACTACCAAGTGAAGGATAAAAATAACTGTCAGATAGGGTCTAGTAGAATCTAACCGTTGTTAGGATTGTTACATTGACATTAATTAACAAGAATCATGGCACCTACCACAGCCACCCTCGTGGGCGATTTCTATGTCACCGTATCTGCACCTGTCTATACTGAGCTCACATAGGTTGGGATAGGTGTAGCCGTCAGTCGAACAGACCGGTCTGGTGATGTCAGGGCAGTCAATGGCACAGGGGTCAAAATCTGAGGTGAGGGTTAAAAAGAAAATGGGTCACAAAGATGTTGACATATATATATATGTCAACATATATAAGATGTTGATATATAAATATAGAACAGTTGTCTGATGATCGCTCAACGTATGAAACTCTGAGTAACAACTACTAGTGTTCCACTAGTCTCAACATTAAGTCCAAGTGTGTCCATCCACGTTGAATTTGCCACATAATTGTCATATTGTACCAGCATTTAAGGAATGACAGAGTGCGTGAATACATAAGATGTGCCGAAAATGATGCCTTTATGCATGTAATTATTTCGAAGAAATGGAAAATGAAAAAAATAAAAAATAAATATATTAAACCTGTGGTATTAGTCTAAACTGTTTGTAACAATCTGATTATGATATTAAGCCAAAAAGGTTTTTTCATGTACAAGATTTGATTCTAATCCATTAACTAATGTACACATTACAACAAAATTTAGTCAAAATATATGTCTGTGTTCCTGAAATTTGGCTGGCAATATTGACAGAAGCTAGCAATTTGATGATTTTTGATAATGATGTATTACAATGAAATAATGCAACAATACAGGGGCACCAGGCCTCCTCGCCTGCCCCCACCAACAATCTCCATAAGTCTAGATACATTTGAAATGTATATATATATATATATATATATATATCAGGGATGTGCCCATGCTGGGCAGCACTGGACGGCCCCGCCCAGCACTAAAAATTACCGCCCAGCACTGTCTTAAAAATTGTGAATCCCGCCCAGCACTATTTTCATCTAAAATCCCAACATTCCTAACAATATATTCAACATAAATTGGGCCTATGCCAAAATCATACAGACTAATAATGCATCAATTATGCATGCGAGAAACAATACTTACGGCTCTCAATCGGTCCCTTTTACCAGGTACGTAATATATTTCACTACAAAATTTTTTTTTAAATGTTATAAATTGTTATAAAAAAAAATAGAGAAATGATATGACTCCCAAACTTTGCATATTTTTGGGGATGTCTTAATTTCAACATTTGAAAAGGCTTGAGTCAAATGTAAAGTAGGTAATGAATGATTAGAAGCAGCCTGGATATAAACATATCCGTCTGTTTGCTGGACATTTGTGTCTGTTTATTATAGTCACTATTACCTCGGTCCGCTAGTTAGCATCGAACCACTAACCTAACCATAATGTACTGTATGACATCACTTCGATTATTCAAAAAGGGTCTGAAAATATATTAAGGTTTTAATTTCCGCTAAAAATAGGAAAACGATGCAACTGACTATATAGAAAGGAATAAGTTGAATATATTAAACCATTTTTATAAAGAAGCTATGAAGATGAGAGCTGAACCTATCATCAGTCTTCTTCCTTTTTAAATTAATTGTATTATATATCAAGGATTTGCCCAGGATTTCCTGAGTGCCGGGTATACTGATCGCCGTCCTGGGGGAGGGGTCTAAGTGAGAGGGGGTGTCCCCCTTCCCTTTGAGAAATGTTTCGATTTTTGTAAATTGTTAGCAAAACTAGTACTTGTGTATTGTGCTTAAAAAGCTACATCTCAGCACCTTCAAAAATAAAAAAAATATGCAAAGTTTGGGAGTCATATCATTTCTCAATTTTTTTTTTGGGTCGGTAATGAAATTTACCTTCGCAAGAGCCGTCGAACAAGAGAGACGGAGGCTCAGAGACGGCACTGCACGCAAACCGTCTCAGCTCACAGATGTCTGAATAAGTCTCAAAGTTGCTTCCACAAACAGGTCCCCCAGTGTCACTGCAGTCCAAGTTTTCACAATCAAGAGCTGAAGAAAGAAAGATATTGGCAGTGGTCACATATAGCTACAAGAAAACTCAACTTGGTAAACTTTCATAAGCTTAGGAGTGATGGAATTCGTCAGCTACATTAAAATGTACGGAATAATCGCTTATAAAATATTTAACTGACTCTTTTTTTCGTATATACGGTAGAAACCTTGATTTAATATTTCCATGAGTTGATGCATCGAACAAACAGTTATCGGTTTCGGTGTTTTTCTCATCTAATTCCTCACAGAGGCAAGAAGGGTAGCATTTTACAAAAAACTAAACTTTGATGAAGGCTTAGGTAAGACAAAAAAGGAGAAATAGACTTGAAAGAAAGAAAGAAAGAAAGAGGAAAGAATTACACTAGGAGAAAAAAGTCACTAATGAGCTTAATTAGTGTATTGACATTGACATGTGGAAAAGGACATCAGCTCTCTACCAGTGGCACACATACCGAGTTTAACAGTCAATTACAATAGCTTGATAGCAACATGGAATTGAAATTACAATTTTGGATTTTCGACTCGAAAAAAGTTGCTATATATCTTTTATCCAGCTTGGTCTAGTTCTAAAAGTGGGGTTTGAAGTAATTTTCCCTTTCGTTTGTTATAAAGGCTGGACAATCTGAAATGCTGTGAAAGTCATTAATTGTCATACGCTACGTAATACATAGTAATTTAATTTCTACAAGAAACCGAGAAACAGAATCATGAGAGTGTTTTCACCTTTCTAGTGACAAAAAAATTTTGTCTGAGTATATCAATCTGTCACTCACAATTAAATCAGGAAATAATTTATTGTTCATACTTTTTATGTTCCAGTTCTCTGAAGGCTCTAAACATTGTCTCATATGAAATAGAATGGTAACTATGTGCAAAACAACTGTTGTACATCTTTGCAGCTTGTATTATCAGGGATGAGCCTGGGGTAAAAAAAATTACAGAACTTTGCAAAAATTGCGGTATAGGCTCCAGTTTGCTTAGCTACAGTGTGTTAGGACAATAGTTTTTGTCCTGAGGTAGAAGAGAAATCACAGATATTCCGCAAATTTGTGGAAAAAGCTCTTGCCTGAATATGCAGTTGGCCGATTTTGCATAGCCATATTTTGCAATGCGATATTGGATAAATAATTCCTTGTAAACTTGACAACAATTATGTTTGGAGTGATGGAGTTTTCAAATCCTAAATTCATCATAGACGTCCTTTTGGAACGACTTTCACCTAGGTCTAATAATTACTCCGAGTTGATCTCTCTGTGCAATAGAACCAACAAGTACAATCTACGAAGTCCTACTATCTTGCCAACTTTTAGAATTATGCTTTTTAAAAACCCATTTATTTATCTACAGAACAGCCATTTATATTCAAATGGGTTCTTGTTTTAATGGTTTAATCTTTCAAACTTCTTATCCTCCACATCTTATTTCTTATTTGCTCATGTTTTCATGTTTATTCCTTTTTACATTTTTTTCTGGATCATTATTATGTGTCCTATTTATAAATTTTGTAATTAAAATACTGGAATAAAGAAATTGAAAATTGAAATTTCAGTGATCGCAGATGATGATCAAAACCAGTAAAGTGACGAAAGGACTGACCTTCAATCACAACATTGACAAAACACTGGGCCAAGTTTCCAACCACATCTTGGAAAGTATAATAGAAGTTCCAGCTGCCAGCCGGGAGGCTTAACGAGGTAAGCCCGGGTCCGGTCATGACAACATCTCCACCTCTATCGTCAAAACCAGTTGGTGGCGACCATTCCACGGGTACGGAGGCGCCGCTGTCGAACACAAAGCTGTGAACTGCGCTGCAGTTGAAGATGAACGGTGGGGTGGTGTCTGGTCCGTCTACAAGGAATACATATATTTAATTAATTAGGATAATTAATTAAATAATTAATTATGGAAATTCCGAATCTCAAATTCAAAAATGAAACTTGTTTGGTTCTTTCAATTAAAGAATAACTCATAATTTGACGGTTTAATTAGTATTTCTGTTATTACAGTTGTTCCTCACTAATTCATTCCTCACCATCCTGATTTTTTATTTGCTGTTTTTTTTTTGTAAAATCTTATTTCGGATTTGGGAGCAGTTAGAAGTGAAAAAATGTAGGTTTTGTAGGTACGATGGCATATGGTAAACTTTATAAATTAGCAGTAATGATCATCTCTCTGAATTGCATTAAGTAATATGGTTTAGTCTTTATCCTTCAAATACATTAAGCTTGATCAAGATAGATTTTACATGTAAAGGTCAAGAGGTCAACCTGTGTCTGTAAGTGCAGCTACATATATACATATACATATATATATATATATATATATATATATATATATATATATATGTATATATATATATATATATATATATATATATATAAATATATATATATATATAAATATATATATATATATATATATATATATGTGTGTGAATATCCAACCTCTGGACATACAATCAGCGTCCATAGCCTAGTGGTTAGGGTGTCCGGTTTCACTGTTCTTGATTTTCCAGCTCATTCGATTTCAATTATATATATATATACAAACATAAATATATATATATATATATATATATAATTGAAATCGTAGTGAGGTGGATATGTATAAATATATATATTTATATACATATATATATTTATATACATATATATATATATATACATACATAAATAAATAAATAAATATATATATATACATATATATAATATATAAATTTACACAGTAAGTTATTAGCTCAGTGATTATTTCAGTGTTATCAGACTGAGACACTGTCATACTTTTCTTTTGCATTTTATCAACCAGTACTACTTTAATGCTTTCAATCAATTCTCTTTAATCTGATGTTAATAAATAAACCAATCCGATCAGTATGTGCTAATGAACTCCATACCCTGTGAAATTTAACAAACGAATACCTTATTCCTAATTGCCTTTAAGTAACTATGAGGAAGATGCAATGATGCAATCTACTCTTAGGCCAAAATTTGTTTTTTTTAAATTAAAAGAAATATTTTGCAGACTTACTGTCCTCGCAATTTCTTCCACCAATCCCCACGGGACAGAGGCACATGTAATCCCCTCCTCTGGGGAAGCAACTACCCCCATTCTGGCAAGGACTATAGTCACACATGTTGGTACCTGAGATGGCAAATATGAAATTTGAAATACAGCGGATTCATATACAAAAATGCATAATACTTCATGCTTTTGATAAAACCCAACCATTTATGATGTCGTTTGCTAATTATGTTGCGTGATGTTGTTTATATTGATATCTTGAATTCATCAATTCAATCGTTCGCTAATTATGTCTTGTGATGTCGTTTATATTGAAATCCTGAATTCATCAATTCAATTTTGCGCTAATTATGTCGAGTGATGTCGTTTATATTGATATCCTGAATTCATCAATTCAATTGTTCGCTTATTATGTCGCGTGATGTCATTTATATTGATATCCAGAATTCATCAATCCAATTGTTAGCTAATTATGTCGCGTGATGTCGTTTATATTGATATCCTGAATTCATCAATTCAATTGTTTGCTAATTATGTCTTGTGATGTCGTTTTTATTGATATCCTGAATTCATCAATTCAATTGTTCGCTTATTATGTCGCGTGATGTCATTTATATTGATATCCTGAATTCATCAATTCAATTGTTTGCTAATTATGTCTTGTGATGTCGATTTTATTGATATCCTGAATTCATCAATTCAAACGTTCGCTAATTATGTCTTGTGATGTCGTTAATATTGAAATCCTGAATTCATCAATTCAATTTTGCGCTAATTATGTCGAGTGATGTCGTTTATATTGATATCCTGAATTCATCAATTCAATTTTGCGCTAATTATGTCGAGTGATGTCATTTATATTGATATCCAGAATTCATCAATCCAATTGTTAGCTAATTATGTCTTGTGATGTCGTTTATATTGATATCCTGAATTCATCAATTCAATTGTTTGCTAATTATGTCTTGTGATGTCGTTTTTATTGATATCCTGAATTCATCAATTCAATTGTTCGCTAATTATGTGTTGTGATGTCGTTTATATTGATATCCAGAATTTATTCATTCAATTTTTCGCTAATTATGTCATGTGATGTCGTTTATATTGATATCCTGAATTCATCAATTCAATTGTTTGTTAGTTATATCGCGTGATGTCGTTTATATTGATAATAAGAATTCATCAATTCAATTGTTTGCTAATTATGTCTTGTGATGTCGTTTATATTGATATTCTGAATTCATCAATTCCAATTGTTCGCTATTTATGTCTTGTGATGTCGTTTATATTGATTTCTGAATCCATCACTTCAATTGTTCGCTAATTTATGTCTTGTGATGTCGTTTATATTGAAATCCTGAATTCGTCAATTCAATTCAAAAACTGACCATAGATTATTGACAATCTGTTTAACTTGAAATCAGTACATATAATCATTCACTGCCTACATGAGCTTCTTTTCACTTAACCTTATAGCTCTCATCATTAACTAACCACAACAATTTCTGTTATTGATGACTTGAATTCAGTACTAAAATGGGAATGTTAATAAACATACCCCCAAGAAAAGAGTTTCATAAGCTGTAACTTGCCATGTAAATGTTACAAATAGTGATATAATCATGATATCAAGCTAGCACTGTTCAGGCTCCTTACCAGTCTCTCTGGGGACACAGGTCTGACCCCCACAACAGTCCTCACAACAGACATGGGTAACATTTGGACAATACCCACACCTCTGGTTCATGATCCCTGCAGTGCAATCCACACGCACCAATCTGCAATCCTGGCATTCTTCCTCAAACACTGCTAAAACAAAATAATAAATGTATCATGTATGAGAGAAATGGTAGATCAAAGCAAAAAAATCTCTCAGCTTATATATATAGCTGATGACATCTGTTTTGGTATCAATAACAATTCAAAACTCTTGTTAAGTATTAAGGAATCATTAGAAAATTAATTACTACCAGTGAATATATAAAGAAAATTTACATGCTAAAACAATATTCATCGATTAATTTGGATAATTAAGGAAGAAATATCGACAAAATTTGCTAAACCCTGTCCACTTTCTTCTCATTTTTCAATTTTCCTTCTCCTATAGCTGTGATCTATACTCTGTTACCACATCATAGAGTGCAGGTATGTTATAACATATACCACTGTTGGATACATTATGTATTTTGTTGTGTGTTACAACCTACACCACTATCCTACACTGCCATCTCTGTCAGCACTGACATATAACTGTGATCTATCTACTGTGCCACATCATAGAGTGCAGGTATATGTTATAACATATACTGCTGTTGGATACATTTTACTGCATTATGTATTTTGTTCTGTGTTACAACCTACACTACTATCCTACACTGCCATCTCTGTAAGCACTGACATATAACTGTGATCTATACTCTGTTACCACATCATAGAGTGCAGGTATATGTTATAACATATACCACTGTTGGATACATTTTACTGCATTATGTATTTTGTTGTGTGTACAACCTACACCACTATCCTACACTGCCATCTCTGTAAGCACTGACATATAACTGTGATCTATCTACTGTACCACAGCATAGAGTGCAGGTATATGTTTTAACTTATAGGTATATTATTCCCAGAGAGCAGCCCCTATATGAGTACTTATAGTTTGAAGTAAATTGTAACTTTGTCAGCTGTGCCCATACATGCATACATGTACTGTAGGCAGTCATTGCTGTCTGAACCCACCAACCCCCTCAAAAGGATCTCTCATTCTTCACACCCCCCCCCCCTACAAAACAAAATGGAGAAATCTATACAGCTACTGGGGACAACAAGTTAACTGGTATATCAGATAATACATGCATGATATTTTCAAGAAGGTATTATTGTTACCATGTGGATAGGATAGTGCTTCAGTTGATGTATGATTGGGGTACAGTTATCTCTTTGCTGATTCCTTTTGTTTTCTACTTTTCCATTTAACTGTTTTGTCTTTGTGCTCATTCTCAATAACAATTATGGATAGGCAACTATAGCTTGTGTCTCCGATGTCCATCCTATGAACTAAACTACTGGCACCCGCCTGCAAGCTATACGTCTAAGTTATGGTGTAAATGTGAGGCATATAATGACACGTTAACCTGCCGCACAGAAACTCGGGCAAATATCTGAAATGATGCAAAAATTGCATCACTTAAAAGGAAAACTTTTACCTTGTTCACAATAAGGGCCAGTGTAACCAGGTGGACACCTGCATTCAAAGAAAGGACCCTGAGATACGCACGTACCACCGTTGTAGCACGGTCTACTGGAGCAAGCATTGGGTCCTGTTTTATGGAAAATAAAAAGATTGGAAAGATTGCAAATAAAAAGTGCAAAAAGTACAAAATGAAAGAAAGAATTATATTTTGTTTTTGGGTCCTGTTTTATTACTAAGCAGTTGAAGAGAATAATTTTCTATTAGTCAACATTTAGAACCCACAAATATTCAAATTTGAGTTCTTTGAAACTTCTTAAGAATTGTGTTTTGAACTGTCTTGAAGACAATCAAACAAAATTGGCAGGGAGGAGGGGAGGGTTGGATTAGTGGTGGCATCTAACCATTACCTGTATCTCTTGGTAAACATCTCTGCCCTCCACAGCAGTTATCACAGCAAGTATGGGTAACATTGGGACAATTATCACAGCTCTCAAAGAAATGTGTTATGTTACAAAACACAGTAGATGCAGCACAATCCATACACACAGGTGGTTGTCCTGCAACACAAAGGATTAAACAGATGGAAACATTATCATTTACACAGGTGGTTGTCCTGCAACACAAAGGATTTAACAGACGGAAACATTACCATTTTTGCCAAACAACTTCTCCTCCTTCTTCTCTTCCCCATCATCCTCCTCCGAATATATTTTGATCTCCTTAACTCTTTGTAAGCTTTCAAGAAAAACTGCCTACTACATTTTGACAAATGATCTTGACTCCTGCAAATGTATACCCATTAATTTGTAATATAACAATAGACACTGCCGTAGTAATACAAATAAGAAAAGTAATGTACCACTCCATGGAAGAATAATTAACTTGGCTCACCAACACACTCTCCTTCATACTGTTCATAGATGTTTGGATCCAGGCAGGCTGCTCGTCTCAGTTCACAGGCATTGCCATACGTACGGCCATCAGAACCACAGACTGGCGCATAAATTTCCACGCATGCGAAATCACAACCTGTAACTGAAATTGGAACAGAGTTGGACATTAGGTACAGATGATAACAGATGTTAACCTGCCGCACAAAACCTAAGGCCAATGTCTGACAAGATGCAAAATGCATCACTTAAAAGGAAACAAAATCTATCTTTACCTTGTTCACAATAAAGGCCAGTGTAACCAGGTGGGCACCTGCATTCAAAGAACGGACCCTGGGATACGCACGAGCCACCATTGGAGCACGGTCTACTGGAGCAAGCATTGGGTCCTGTTTTAAGGGAAATGAAAAGATGGTGGAATGAAAAAAAGAAAAGAAGCACAAAAAGGAAAGAAGAATTATATTTTTTGTGGGTCCTGTTTTATTGGTTAGAAGAAGATGAAGAGTTGACATGACTTACAGTAACAGGAATGAAATATAATTTCCTGTTAGACATAATAATAATGTACATTTCTACTGCACCCCTATGACACTCAAGTGTCATCAGAAGTGCCTAACAAGATCACAATATTACCCCGGTCAACGATAACCTGTCAAACATAGAGACAATCCCTCCACATGGCAGCAGCTAAACAGCGATGCCCAGCTAACAGTTTTATCTCACAGGTCCCCATTTATGCACCTGAGTGAAGGGAGGCAATGGAGATAAAGTGCCTTGCCCAAGGACACAACGCAATGATCTGGCCAGGGCTCAAACCTGCAATCCTTAGATCACAAGTCCATTGCATTAACCACTTGACCACAACGCTCTCATATCTCTACCCAATCATCATCCTCCAATCTCTCTCCTGTCTCTTTAATATCTATATCTTTCTCTATAGATTGATCTCTCAATTGCTTCCTCTGTCAGATGGCTTTAAGTTCCAACTTTCACCTAGCTACCTCTATCCTATCTGTCTTCTATTGTTATAGCCCTTCTCCATATCATTTCTTTACCACCCATATCCAATCTCGATCCTCATGATGAATTTTCATTTCAATTTTTTTTTTTTCGCCACCCACATCAGCATAGAAGTGATGGATTGGTGATCCTATTGAATCTCTCTCTGCATTTTCGAGCCCGCAGTTTCAAACCCAATAATTTTCTATTTAGCCAACATTTAGAACCCACAAATATTCAAATTTGAGTTCTTTAAAAACTTCTTAAGATTTGTGTTGTTAACTGTCTGGAAGACAATCAAATAAAATAAGCAGAAAGGAAGGGGGGGGGGGGGGGTGAATTAGTGGTGGCATCTAACCATTACCTGTATCTCTTGGTAAACATCTCTGCCCTCCACAGCAGTTATCACAGCAAGTATGGCTAACATTGGGACAATTATCACAGCTCTCAAAGAAATGTGTTATGTTACAAAACACGGTAGATGTAGCACAATCCATACACACAGGTGGTTGTCCTGCAACACAAAGGATTAACAGATGGAAACATTATCATTTACACAGGTGATTGTCCTGCAACACAAAGGATTAAACAGATGGAAACATTATCATTTACACAGGTGGTTGTCCTGCAACACAAAGGATTAAACAGATGGAAACATTATCATTTACACAGGTGGTTGTCCTGCAACACAAAGGATTAAACAGATGGAAACATTACCATTTACACAGGTGGTGTCTTGCAACACAAAGGATTAAACAGATGGAAACATTACCATTTACACAGGTGGTTGTCTTGCAATACAAAGGGTTAAACAGATGGAAACATTGCCATTTTTGCCAACAACTATGTAAGCTTTCAAGAAAAACTGCCTACTACATTTTCACAAATGATTTTGACTCCTGCAAATGTATACCCATTAATCTGTAATATAACAATAAACACTGCTGTAATACAAATAAGAAAAGTAATGTACCACTCCATGGAAGAATAATTAACTTGGCTCACCAACACACTCTCCTTCATACTGTTCATAGATGCTTGGATCCAGGCAGGCTGCTCGTCTCAGTTCACAGGCATTGCCATACGTACGGCCATCAGAACCACAGACTGGCTCATAATTTAACACACATGGGAAATCACAACCTGTAACTGAAATTGGAACAGAGATAGACATTAGGTACAGATGATAACAGATGTTAACTTGCCGCACAAAACCTAAGGACAATATCTGACAAGATGCAAAATGCATCACTTAAAAGGAAACAAAATCTATCTTTACCTTGTTCACAATAAAGGCCAGTGTAACCAGGTGGGCACCTGCATTCAAAGAACGGACCCTGGGATACGCACGAGCCACCGTTGGAGCACGGTCTACTGGAGCAAGCATTGGGTCCTGTTTTACGGGAAATAAAAAGATGGAGAACAAAAAATGAAAATAGTACAAAATGGAAGAAAGAATTTTTTCTTTTGTGGGTCCTGTTTTATTGGTTAGAAGAAGATGAAGAGTTGATATTACTGGTAGTAACAGGAAGGAAATATCATTTCCTTTTAGACATCTCTACCCAATCGTGATCCTCCAATCCTCTGTCCACAGATTCAAACTGAATAATTTTCTATTTAGCCAACATTTAGAACCAACAAATATTCAAATTTGACTTCTTTAAAAACTTCTTAAGATTTTTGCTTTTAACTGTCTTGAAGACAATCAAATAAAATGAGCAGGGAGGAGGGGAGGGGGGGGGGTGAATTAGTGATGGCATCTAACCATTACCTGTATCTCTTGGTAAACATCTCTGCCCTCCACAGCAGTTATCACAGCAAGTATGGCTAATATTGGGACAATTATCACAGCTCTCAAAGAAATGTGTTATGTTACAAAACACAGTAGATGCAGCACAATCCATACACACAGGTGGTTGTCCTGCAACACAAAGGATTAAACAGATGGAACCATTATCGTTTACACAGGTGATTGTCCTGCAACACAAAGGATTAAACAGATGGAAACATTACCCTCTTTGCCAAACAACTTCTCCTTCTTCTTCTCCTCCTCATCCTCCTCCTCCTCCTCCTCCTCCGAATCTCCTTAAATCTTTGTAAGCTTTCAAGAAAAACTGCCTACTATTTGTTCACACATGATCTTTATTCCTGCAAATGTATACCCATTAATTTGTAATATAACAATAGACACTGCATAGTAATACAAATAAGAAAGGTAATGTACCACTCAATGGAAGAATAATTAACCTGGCTCACCAACACACTCTCCTTCATACTGTTCATAGATGTTTGGATCCAGGCAGGCTGCTCGTCTCAGTTCACAGGCATTGCCATACGTACGGCCATCAGAACCACAGACTGGCTCATAATTTAACACGCATGGGAAATCACAACCTGTAACTGAAATTGGATACAGAGATGGAAATTGAGTTCAGATGATAACAGATATATTAATAATGTGTGAAAGTAAGTTGGCCTGACGTTTCGATCCTAGGAGGAAGAGGAGAGGTAGGAGATAAACAGTGGAGGGAAAAAGAGAGGATTAAGGCAAGGGTGTAGGGAATAAACTGGAGAAGGACAAAGACAGAAAGGTGTGGAGAAAAAAGTGTGGAAGAGAGCTACGAGAAGAGGAGTGATGGGGAGGGGGGGGGGACAAGGGGAGAAGGATGGGGACAGAAGAAAAGTTAGTCATGTCCTCCCTGAATGTTGAGCCTATGAGGTTGAATGGTGCGAAGGCGTTGGGATGCAACGCCACGCTACGTGAAGCGTTGCATCCTGTTTGACAACACCTGCAAGTTTGAATTTCTCCTGAACACAGACATAAAGTATCATACATTAAATAAACACGCGTGACTCACCATCACACTCTCCATGATGCAGTAAAGAGATGGTTGGATTAAAGCATAGTGCTCTTCTCAGTTCACAGCCATTGGAGTAAGTCTGTCCATCAGATCCGCAGACTGGCGCATAGATTTCCTCGCAAGCGAAATCGCAACCCGTGGCTGAAATTGGAAATTGAAATACAGATTACCATAAATGAATATATAAATCATTCACAAATTTGCATATTGTCTCCTATTGTGTAATATGTGTAATATTGTGTAATGTGTAATATTGTGTAATGTGTAATATTGTGTAATGTGTAAATCTCAACACAACCAAGGCAGTACTACACGAGGAATTAAGCACATTATTCCTCACCGTCACACTCTCCTTCATAAAGTAAAAAGATCTCTGGATTAAGGCAGGCTGCTCCTCTCAGCTCGCATTCATTAGAGTAAGTCTGTCCGTCAGAACCACAGACTGGAGCATAAATGGCGGCGCACGGGAAAACACAATCTGTATCTAGAATTGGGATCATGAGGATTAGTCTCTCAAATTTTTACCAAAAAACATATTCCGTTTTGTAATCTCGTTAAGAAACATTCCACTATTGATAAGCGATGACATGGAAGGCTTCAAGCTAAATGTTAATTAGCAATAAACAGATGGCTTGTTCCTACAATATTCTGGGGGATTTGTTCTTTTCTTTCAAGGACAAAATATGTGTAGGAGAATCATTTAGTGGTTTTAATGAAGAGGCCAGCTCCATATTTCATAGTTTTGCAAGTGATTTGGGGTGAACCATTTTATGTCTATTCTTCAGAGCAAATTACTTGAGAAAAGACTTAAAACTCCTGATGTACCTCCTCATGGATGTCTTCAAACTTTATCTTTATACCTGTTACCATGGTCATCATGAAATAGCAAATATTTCTGTCCAAAACTGTGAAGACCGCTATGTGAGTATTTTTTAATCCATATTTTAAATAAACCAAAATTTGTTCTTCATACATACTTGTGCACTCTCCTCTATAGGCCAGGGTCACTCTGGAGTCTTTGCAAGTTGCAATGCCCAACTCACAGTCGTTGCCATAGGTAACACCGTCAGTACCACAAACAGGATCGTAGATGAAGATGCAGAATGTGTCGCATTCATCTGGAAATCACAGAAATATCAATATCAATACCATGAAAATTGAAAATTATTTTATGAATGCAGAGCAGAGAATCAATAATTCAGTTCTAGACGACTGTGAAATTCCACTACTAAATACTTTCTTAAACCTAAAGTAGTTTTTTTTGGTCATCACGAATCAGCAAATATTTCAGTCCAAAATTGTCAAGACTTCTATGTGAGTATTTTATCCATATTTTGATTAAACCAATATTTGTTCTTCATACATACTTGTGCACTCTCCTCTATAGGCCAGAGTCACTCTGGAGTCTTTGCAAGTTGCAATGCCCAACTCACAGTCGTTGCTATAGGTAACACCGTCAGTACCACAAACAGGATCGTAGATGGTAAAACAGGATGTGTCACATTCATCTGGAAATCACAGAAGAATAGAAATCAAGAGCATGAAAATTGAAAACAATTTTATTAATGCAGAGCAGATATGGAGGGGTGGAGGGGGGAGGGGGAGGGGAAATGTTAGCTTAATTAATATGATGCAAGGAATAATTTACTTGGTTCCCAATGGCATAGTGAGTTTCAAAAGGTTAATTTGTTATACAAGTGAAAGAACTGGGGTAGCAGAATTTTGTAGAAAGAACCACATAATTTTCAAAACTATGTTATTACCAGATAAAATTAACAAAAATGAAGTTGTTGCACAGATATAATGCAAATGCAATATTATTTACCTGTGATGAAACCAGTTTTAAATTAAAATGTAGACACTACCCACAAACAAACACACACACTCTACAGAAATAACGTTTTCACATCGTTCAGGTTTTCCTTTTCAAGACTTTAACAACATGTATTTATTTTGAAAAACTAAGTCATGATATAACTCTTAAACACTCACCAGCCAATATACTATAATACTAAAAAATATTTTCATTAACATACACATAATAACATGTAATCACAGTCAAATTAATGGATAGCCATAAGAGTTTTCCATTTATATTTCTTTTGTTTTCCTTTTTTTGCTAAGGCCTTGGAATTCCAGAATTGAACAGAGTTCAGTCTCCCTACAACAAAGAATTGTACGGAACAAACCAAGTTTAAAACATACAGTGGCGGAGTGTCCATACGGACTCAAAAGGACTGCTGGCGCCCTTTTCAGCTTTTCACCACTTTTTACTTATTCGCGATTATTGACTTTTTTATTGCGCTCTCAAATACCTATTGACATTTGTCACATTTTGTTGGTGTAATTTTCTGACAAAATGGCGATGACACCTATTTATTCTTTGTTTATCTGCAAATTAGCAAGGCCCGGAAAGGGTCATTTCCGGCGATCTAGGGAGTATTTTTACTCAAAAAATTTCTGTATGCTCCGCGCCAACCTGTGGTGGCGCTCCACTTAGATAGTGTCGAAAGCGCCCCTACAGACTGTTCTGGCCCCCCCTGACCAATACCCCTAGCTCGGCCACTGAAAACATATCATTATTTCCGTCTCTGGAATTACTTCTTCATCGTGTATCATTTAACTACTATCCCTGAATTTCTTGCCAGAGCAACAAAGAATACCCACTATTCAGATTCGGAAAGCTAATTTGTTTATACTAATTATTTAATTGTTATTGCTAAATAATTGATATTTTTCAAAGCTATATGTTTAATAAAATTGTTTTCCTTTATTTTCTCCAAGACGATCGGAGTAAGTTCGTCCATCAGAACCACAGACTGTGGCATAAAAATGGCCTCGCATGGGAAAACCCCAACCTGTATCTAAAATTGGGAACTTGAATATTAGTCTCTCAAATTTTTACAAAAAAACATATTCCATTTTGTAATCTCGTTAAGAAACATTCCGCTATTGATAAGCGATGAAATGGAAGGCGTCAAACTAATGTTAATTAGCAATTAACAGGTGGACGGTTCCTACAATATTCTGGGGGATTTGTTCTTTCTTTCAAGGACAAAATATTTGTAGGAATATCAATTACTGGTTTTAATGAAGAGGTCAACTCTGTACTTCATAGTTTTGCGAGTGATTTGGGGCCAACCATTTTATGTCTATTCTTCAGAGCAAATTACTTGAGAAAAGACTTATACCTCCTGATGTACCTCATGGATGTCTTCAAACTTCATCTTTATACCCCTGTTGCCACCTGGCACCCTTCCCTTTCCACAACATTAGATGAGCCTGGACATGCAATCATGAAATGCTGTCCTTCACTAGTCTAGCGAACCTCTAAATGTGACCGAGATTCAATAATTCAGTTCTAGACAACTGTAAAATTCCACTACTAAATACTTTCTTAAACCTAAAGTAGTTTTGGTTTTGGGTCATC